>NC_051178.1:20867718-20967717 GCF_013339695.2 Rhipicephalus sanguineus | reverse complement strand
AGCAGCAATGCCGCCGACTCAAGATGCGTGGTTGTGCACGTACCGTCGGGCGCTAAAAGGGACGGGAGGCAGCGGTATTGATGGAGGCGGCCAAAGGCTGCCTTGAACGGCGCGGCGAACAACGACCGCTGCACGCACGAAAGGGCGTACCCTCGTATGTGCTGGTCGCTCGCTGTCTTAATGTTGGAGCGATAGGTGGGCAGGGCGGCGGTGTATTCCGCGCGATAGAATGCCCGCATTGCAGGATCCCGGGCTCTCTGAAAACGCCGACGCTTTGCAGCGACGGCAGGGCGCTCGATGGCCAGGTCGGGTGTAAACCATGGCTTACTATGCGGCCGTGCGCGATGCGGTCCCAAGTGGCGACGATACAACCTGTCAAAAAGGTTGTAAAACGCCGCTAGGATGGCCTCTAATGCATCCGGGGACCTCAGGGATGCGCCCGAAGCACGGCCGAACCAGCGGTGACCCTGAAGTGCACGCAACAACTCTCGCTGTGCATACCGAGTTAGCCGCTTTCCCGGCTCAGGTGGCAGACCTATCCGCACCTCAACGAGTCGATGTTCGGAGTAGGTGGTGTTATCGTGAACCGTCCAACTATAGCCAGTGGAGACGACCGACGGGGTGGCGAAAGAGGGGTCAAGCCAGCTAGCTGTATAAGGCGTCTCGTATGTGGGCAGGGATTCGACGTCGTTTAAGGGCAAGAGTCGGTGGGCCAGAGCAAACTGCGCGAGCATCAAGCCTCTCTCGTCGCTCTCTACCGGTCCCCACAGCCGGTGTTTAGAGTTAAAGTCACCGGCCACAATGACGTGGGGCGACCTGGACGGCAATAGAACTCGTTCCAGTTCTTCCAGGACACTCTCGAGAGGCGAATGGGGCGGAGCGTAGACTGACACAAATAAGAACGTGAATGACCGCGCCTCACAATAGATCGCCACCACGTTCTTGGATACGTGTACCGGGCGCACGTCAAACTGCGGTTTACGCGTTCTTACCATGGCCGAGGGGTCGTCAACAATCGAGTAGGCTGTGTAGTCCTGCGGCAACGCAGGGACCCTGCCAGATGGTCGGTATGGGTCTGAAACGGCAGCCAAGCGCGCGTCGTGTTCGGACATACTTTCCGAGAAGACGGAAAAGGCGCGTCGGGCATGGTCCATGTTAAGTTTGAGGAAATGGACGTATAGAGTCTCCCCAGTACCCCCCCTCGCGGCGGATGAATTGCCGCTAAGTGCCGCCATTATTAGTGCGGGCGCGCAAACGCGACACCCTGTCCACTAAAAGCGGACACTGGGGGTGGCCTGTAGGATGGCCGCTGGCCTCCAACCCTGCCCGGCGGCATTCGACACAGGTGACGGCGGGGTCGCCCATGCGGACTGCGCAGTCCGTGCCCAAGTGGCCCTCCGTGCCACAACGCGTGCACACGGCGCGAGTCGCATCGTGCCGCACAGGGCACGAGCTTCGCCCGTGCCCGTACTGCGCACAGAACTTGCACGTAGGGACGTGCAAGTCCTCCACGGCCCTAATGGACGTCCATCCCACAGACAGCTGAGTTTGCTGTAGGATGCGCACGAAAGCCTGAGGATCGACCTCCACGATCATAGCCTGTGTGCCAGACCTTTCCCGAACAGTTTTAACTTTACACGTACTGGGATCGAGCCGCAATTGCGGGTTGCGCTCGACTAACCTGGCGACGAAGTCGTCTGGCAGAACGTCGGGATTGACGCCAGAGAACCTGACGTGCGGGTTACGTTTGTTAGGAATGCGTATCGTGAGGGCGTGACACGTTACCGCGTTTTCCTCTATTGCGCGCTTCATGTTGTGTAGTGTCTGTATTGTATTGGAAAAAACGGTGATGCCGTACCGGGTGTGGCGGAGCATGACGTCCCTGATGTCCTTTTCCACGGGGTCGATGTTTGCCTTGATGAGCCGCAAGGTGTCCCGGGCAGGCGTGGTCGACGGGGCAAGCGGCGTCACGAACGCCACGTGTTCGTGAAGGCCAGGAGGTAGTGCCGGAGCTGACGTCCCGCTCGGCAACGTCCGCGAAGACGGGCCGGGGGGCTCCAGCCCCGAGGTGAGCGCCGCGGCGTACGTCCGAGGGGCCGGCTGACCAGGAAGGGCCGGCCCGGAGGTCGGCAACAATGCCGCAGGACGGTCCGGTTGCGCTGGAAGAAATGCCGCAGGTGCGGCGTCGTTGGCAGCAGGCACTGGCGACAGGAAGCAGGACTGGGACTCGGCCAGGATGGCTCGCTGGTGGAGCGCCGTGTTCTCCCGTCTCGTCTCGGCCAGCTGGTCCTTGAGGGCCAGCACCGCCCCGCGCTCCGATGCGGCGTCGGCCCGCAGCTCCGAGCACAACTCTACGAGCTCAAAGACTCGCGCCATAATGAAGTGTCGCGCACTGACCGGAATGCGGTTGCCGGCATCGAGACAGAAGCGAGAGAGCTCCTTCTCGATCTCGCGTGCGCGTGCCTGCACCCTCGTGCCTACATCGAGTCGCGACGTCGTCAAAACGGCCGTCGTTTGTGACACAGATGAAAGGGCGTCATCATTGCCTCTGTCAGAAGCGGGTATGTGCCTCTGTTCGGCTGAGGCAGTAGAGGGGTCTGGGCTCTGCGACCTAGAATTTGCCTCTTGGTCCCGATTTTCTGGAACATTCGCTATGATATCGTTACCCGCGGCCGAAAAACGAGAAAAGGCCGAGCCTGAATCGGACCCCAAGTCGTGGGGACTCGATCCGGCCGACGAGACGGCGTTTGTTGAGCTAATGGAGCTCATGGGGGCCGCAAGATGCGCCCAGCATGGCCGCTAGGCCTAACGACTAAAAGGTTGTCAAATCCAGCTAAATTGGTCGATCGCGCTCCAAAAAAAACGTGTCAGGGGCGGTCCCTGAGCCTTTAGAAAGGCGAGTCCAGCAAGAAATCTGGTTAAAAAAGGTGAAATCTCTGACCTTTCGGAGATCGAGGCAGGAGCAGAAGGAACAGGCAACCGCACAGTGTCACGAGCGCTCGTGACACTGTGCGGTTGTCAAACTCCCCATCCGACACTGTACACGCTCCTGCAGCTGATTGGCTGAAAGAAGTGCCGCCCCAATCGAAACTCCCCGTCCGACACTGTACACGCTCGTCCTGCAGCTGCTTGGCTGAAAGAAGTGCCGCCCCAGTAAAATTCATTCCCATTGTTGAGATAAAATAAAATAAAAAATAAAGGCATAGGAAAAACCTGTACCCGCCGAAGCATGCCAGGTATAAAGCCAATAAATATAAATGAAAAGGGGTTTTAGTACAACCCAAAGCGCAAATTTAGAGGAAAAGCCAATCAGATAAAAGAAAATTATGGCCAACGGTAACGCTTATGGGTCCCAAGGTGTTGGGACGACGAGCACAGAAACCGGGCATTCTTTTTTCATGAAAATGAGACGAGACGCAGGGGCGGAACGTGCCCAATGAAATGAAAAGGAAAAAAAATAAATGAATAAAAAAAGAACACAGAAGACAGGCGGCCAAACGGCCCGCCTATCACAGGCAGACAGAGGCGACATGGGAACAGAACGCAGTCGCCTGAAAAGGGACCACTGCAAATTGTGTGTGGTCGGCGACTTCTGAGGCACAGAGTAGCACTCTAGGCACGGTCATGAACGTCCAGGGTGTCCGATAGAACAGGTCGCCAGCGGAGGCCACGGATGTCTCGACAAAAAGACCGGAGCGTCACCCAATGGGAACTCCACCGGAGAGGTCTTTGAAACTTCGGCGCCCTTGCGCCTTGTTGCAGAGCAGGCGGTAGAACTGGGCACACGGGAGGCAGGTGGGCTTGAGCTCGCAGTCAACAGGATGGGCAGGAACTGGCGAGTGATGTGGAACCCCCGGAAGGGCCAGGGAAGCAGGTGGGCAGAAGGAGCTGTGCAGGCATCCTGATAGGTAGTGGTCTTGGCGGTACAGTGGGCACAACAACAAGGATGGCCCTACCGGTTTGCCCGCTGAAAGACGCGCGAATGGAGCGTTGGGAGGCGAGGCTGTCCGAGACCCGAGGGCCGCACCAGAATCGCCCCTGTGCCAGCCGCACCTCACAAGACTCCAATACTTGTGCAGTGTACGGGTGTAGAGTAAGACTCCCCAGAATCTAGGAGACATGCGGCATCGCGTCGCTGAGCGCCCGCACTGCGCCGATCAATAGCGCTCTGTTGCGGGGGCAACGCAGAGTGGTAGCGTAAAAAGCCGCACGATACGCATCCTGAGGCTCGATGCGGGCGGTGTACGTGCCGTAACAGGACATGCGTGAAGAACGTGAGACATGTCGAGGCAGTAAGACCCTTAGGGACATCTAGGCTCACGCATCAGATTGAAACGATAGAAATAATGCGGGAACCGCCCGTGTCCCGTTAGGAGCGTAACCAGTAAGGCCGGAGGCGGAAAATACCGTGGGATCTCGCAGAGGTCTTGTATCCACCGATACAGTTCGGTGCGCGTGTTTGCCTCACGCCACCGTGCCGTCCATAGGACATGCACCTCGCGTCGAAGCTGTTGCCGGACTGCCCTAAATGGGAGCGGCAACGAGCGGTCTCGTCCGTGACATGCAGCACGCTGTGCCAGAAAATCGGCAACCTCGTTACCAAGAACGCCTGTATGACTTTTGGTATGTATCCATTCATATAAACGGCCACTATAAGCGTAGTATGTAAATCATGTCGTACATGACTTGCATGTCATGATTTTCGAGTTACCATGTGTCATTTCTGTTCGTCATACAGAAATGTCTCATGATACCAGTCTTCGTATGTATCCATTCATTTAAACGGTCACGAGCGCCCCGAGACAATATAATGTGAATCATGCTGTACATGACATGCTTGTCATGATTTGCACATGAGGGCCTGTCACTCGTGTTCGTCTTACACTATTGTCAAGCCATACCAATTTTGGAGAGAGAGAGAGAGAATAAACGTTTATTTTGAGCAAGCGCGCTGTGCGCCCAAGGTGGGCGGCCTCCTTATTCCAGGTAGCCGCGGGCCTTCGCCATCTCTCGTGCCCGTTGAACCAGGCTTCGCTGATTCTTCAGGTCTGGGTCCGATAACTTGGCCTCCCACTGCCCTTCGGTCAGTGTAGCGGTGCTAGGGTTTTGTTTGCATCCCCATAGCATATGGCATAGAGTGTCCGGGACATCACAGTACTTGCAGATGTACGAGTGCTCAGTCGGTGAGATACGGTGAAGTAATATACCGTGAACGTAAGTGTTTGTTTGCAGCTTCCTGAGGGTTACTGCCTCTTCCCTAGTTAGGCTGGGGTGAGCTGGCGGATAAGTTCTTCGGCCTAGCCTGTAGTGCTGTAAGATGTCGCTGTACTTTTTGGGTACATCATCTTTCCTCCTAAGTGAGTCCTGTGGGAAGGCCCGGTGAACATGAGCTCGGGCGGAAGCGTCGGCTGCCTCATTTCCCATCAGGGACTCGTGACTCGGAGTCCAAACGATGTACGTTTCTGGTAGGTTCTTCTTTGCTGTAGCTGTGAGTATTTGTAAGGCTTGCCTGGAAATTCTTCCTTTCTGAAAATTTCGACAAGCTGCTTGTGAATCGGTTAGTATGATTGCTTCCTCAGCACAGGTTGAGATGGCCAGCGCTATGGCTGTTTCTTCAGCCGTATCGATTTCCGTAGTTAGGATGCTAGCTGCCGTTCTCTCTTTTCCTTTATTGTCGACTACGCTTACGGCATGGGCTGGGATTCCTGAATATTTTGCTGCATCAGTGTATCTTGTGTCCGGATTTCGGCCGTAGTCTTGTCGCAGTTTCTCTATTCTGGATTTTCTTCCTAGATGGTAGGTAGGATGCATATTTCGTGGGATGCGGCTTACCGAGATGTACTGTCGAATTGTTGCTGGGATAGGCCTTTTCTAGCCAATTTTGGAACATATAAAATTATCGAAACAGCCGCAAGAGCCCCAAGACCGTGTCATGTAAATCATGCTGTTCATGACATGTATATCGTGATTTTCATGTTATAACCAGGAACTTATGTTTGTAATACGGTCATGTTATGTCATACCAATTTTGGTATATATGGATGGATGGAAACAACTTTATTGAAAGTCCGGCGTTGTTTAATAACCCGGGCTCAGGCTTCCCATGAGGGGACTTCGAGGCCTTTCCTCAACGCCACCTCGCGGGCCCGCTGGACTGCCCATTCTTGTGTCTTGAAGTGGGAGCTGCGCAGTGCGGCTGCCCACTTCGACGCGAGAGCATCCGGAGCTACTGCCATCTGAGCTGCTGTGACAGGGCACTCCCATTCCCATTAACGAAATGGCCAGGAGAGCTCGAAGTCGTAGGCGGCTAGATAGATACGCTCAAAGTCGAAGAAGTTCGCTAAGAAATGCTTCGCATTTGAAACATCTCTCGTAACTGTCAAATTCTCAAAGATTGACCATCAAGGCACAGCACACGATTGATACTGGGAGCTAATGCTTGGCAGGAGCAACGTCAGTCTGTCATTTAATATGGTTACCACGATATTGTAGTCGACGGTTAGCAACGTGATCGGGCACCATGACTTCGGCCAGCGCCTCCTCTATTTTTCAGTGCTTGGGCGAACGCTCTCCTCGGGCCGTCGAGCGCGCGCTCCGCGTCTGCTCGCCGCTGCCGCGTGGTGGCGCTGTGCAAGTAGACTACGGGAAGCTGGCGCTGAACGGCCGCGCGTATCACGAAGCTCACAAATTCGTGTTTGTGTTGTATCGCGCGACGCGGCCGTACGGGACGCCGACGCCGCACGAACAACAAAGGGCCGGGCGCCCGGAGCGCCGGCCGGGAAGGAGGAAGGAGCAGCAGCCGAGACCCAAGCGGAACTCTTTATTCACACAATGCGCCGAAATATATACATCTGTACAGCGCCCTCTAAGGGGGGCATCTCTGTATGCCAAAGCGAAACCGAACCCCGACCCCACAGTTTGCTTCCGAGTTTAATTACATTTGTGCTTCTTGCAGGCTTTCACAGGTACAGGGGGATGGAAATAAACGCGAACATAGCGGCGCGCTGTTTTCATCACGCTCTAACCGTGGTGGCACTAAAAGATGCTAGATGGTCTTTTATTGTGTCATGGATGAGGTCGTCTTTTCATCAATCATCGACGCTATAACCACTTGAAAATAGATGCGAAACAGCAAAGAATGCAGATGCCGCATGTTCGCGTGTCTTTCCATCCCCGCTGTAAGTATTCCGCAGGCAGACTGTCGGGCCGTGCTGCCGGTTCGATACTTGCACTCCAGTTTGATAGTATTCGCGTTTTATTTTCTACTTCAATTGATTGCAACCGCCCCAATGCCTTAGTATATCATGCTGTTGTGTTCCACTCTGCAAATGGAACTGAAAGAAATCACGAGTGTCTTTTTTTTATTTTGCCTTTATTGATAAAGAAAAAAATCTCTCAGGGTCCTTTTGCATTCATCTAAGACGATTGAAAGGCGAAAGCCATCTTCTTCTTTTTCTTCTAGTCAATGTATTGAACATTTCCTGCCTCCCTCCGAGATATTTTTGTGCCTTACGTGGTTTTCTTACAGCCTCAAGGATCGGAGGCAGTGCAAGCTTTCTGCATATCAGCGGAGACATGCACTGCCTCCGTGATTGGCCCATTTTGACGAAGCGAAGATGTAATATGACAACGTCACGTTACGTGACGTCACGACGATTTCACAAAATTTTATGATCTGTGACGTCGTATGATGACGTCATCACGTAATAATTTTTTGCATCACTCGTGCTGACGCCGCCGACAGTCAATTTTCGCGTTTGATGAGGCATATAAGGCTTTCGCCTTAATACACTGTTCAGCTGTCGTTCCATGAAATTCCAGCTGCCTCTGGTGTTCGGTAGAGGTGGTTTGCAGTAATTAGGCGGAATAATTGGTATCCTAATACGTCTTCAAACTACACTAGAATATGCAGCCGTCGTTTACGACGCGAAGATTTCATAGAATATAGGAAGCGGCGGTTTGCAGACTACCCTTCACGTTTCCAGCCCAAGGTAACCACTGGATCAAGCATGGCAAGTATCCCTAAACGTGACCGTGTTGTGTCGGAACAGTCAACGAATGCATGTAGTACCAGTAGCAACGCTGCCTCGCGATCGCCGCCATGTGCATGCAGCGCTGACATTAGGTCCCGAAGCTGAAGAATCGGAGCCCATGGACACTACATGCGCTACCGGCGAAACAACCGACAATCATTATGTACATTGTCACTGGAAGCAGCTTAGTGACATTTCATGCTATTTAGCGCATCAACTCATGGCTTTCGTACAGTGTGCTACACCAGTAGACGGTAGCACGCATCGGGGAACTTTAAGCGCCCAAGCTTTCAGTATTAGCTCTTGGCAAATGCTGCTTTCGAAAATCGACTTTCAGAGAATCAATAACCGACTCTCAGTCAAGCGAACATAACGGTGACAAAACCATTTTCCTCGCATCACTGGCATGCGCTCTCTGGAATCGGGCTAGCAGACGACGCGCGAGCGTCTCGATCAAATGGCCGCGAAAGACACATGCCTTCGAAATGGGCTGGTTGCCCACAACGACAAGTGCTTCATGATCCCAGTTTACAAGTTTTCAATATACTTTAAGCAACGCGAATACAGCCGAAAACTGAACCATATAGCAGCTTCGAATGCAGCCACGGCATTCGTTTCCGCGAGCGACGACGCGACGGCTGGTCTACTACGGTGGCGGCGCCCGGCGGCTAAAAAGCGCACTAACGCCGACGGTCGGTTCCCATTGCGCTCCGCTTCTTCGCCCAGGCACAGAGAAATAGAGGAGGCGCTGCTACGGCTCATTTCGCGGGGCACCGTCCTTAAGGAGCAGCACGATCCGCCCGCGCCGAAGGGGTCGGGCTTCATGTAGTGCTCAAGGATCACTTAATTCTGAACGGTAGCGGAAAGAAGCACACGGGCGGCGAGAGATCAATACGGGAGACACCGCGTCTGTCAGTTTGTCCTTTTGAACTTCAAGGATCCCGTTCACTAGTGTCAGCAGTGCTTCCTCCCACGGTTTCGAGGAAGGCAGCATAGAAGCGGGCCGTGAGCCCGCCTGTTCTTGGGCGGAGTTTGGTGGCATGCTCCCTATGGCACCGTGAAGTTCCATTGTTGCTCGGAACAAAGGGATGAAAGCTTCTCCTCGGCGAGGCGCCGGAGGTTCTGGCAAAGTTCGTCTATCTGCCGGGTGGTAGAGTCTACTCCACTCGGATCGTTGTCGTGAAATTGTGCCAAGAAGTGGTTGCGGAAAATGATTGCGATTTCCGTCGGGTCTGTAGCGATAGTCCCATCCGGTCGCTTCGCTTCTGTAAGTTCAACGCTGTCATTCCCGCACCCTTCTCTAGAGTCGGGGTTGGTTGAGTTGTCTGATAGGGCATGCACCTTTGTAGGTCTCCGTGAGTAGAGCCGCAGCAGGCGGGTGTAGGTTACCTCAAGAGAGTCGAGGTAGTCTCTTGTGCAGGAGGTGAGTGACTCGGCCCCCCTGATGATTCGCATCCTGTAGAGAATCTCGTCCATTTGTGCCGAGACTCGTGTTTTCCTCGCTCTACCCACCTTTTGGAGGAGTTTCTTCCAGACTTCCTTCAGAGAGTCCCACGTATGCGGGTTTCTTTGTCGGGCGTTCCCCCAGCGACTCCTGTATGCAGTCTCTGAGCAGCTGGACGCAGTCTTTGTCCTGCAAAAGTGTAGGGTCGAGTCGCCAGCTGAGGTTGCAGTTGCGTGGACCAGGGCACCCTCTGACTGTTGTTACCAACGGTAGGTGCTCCGATTTCCCTGCTAGGTTGTTTGGGAGGACTAGGACTTCCCACGCCACCACGGAGGGGAGCAGATAGTCGGGCAGGTATGTTCGGTCAATTCTGCTCGCCGTGGTCTTTGAGGTTCTGGTAGGTCCGAAGTGGTCACTATGCAAGTGCACCCAGGCATCTGTGAGGTTCAGATGCCGGAGGGTCTTTAGGAACTCCTTGGCATTGTAGGTCGACTCGCCACGGCCTGGGCCCTTCACATCACGCTGCGAGTCGACTACGCAGTCCGAGCAGTACGTGCGGAAGAGGCCCCAGCAGGAGTTTGTGCAGTTCTTTGTAGAAGCTATTTGTGTCTGACCGCGTGACAGGGGCGCATAGGTTCACGAAGCGGACTCTCTTGCCGTCTGGGTAAACGTCGAGCATTAACATGCGCCCATTTGCTCCGAAGGCGCAGGGCAATCTCTGGCGAAAGCGGCCAGAGACGAAAATAATCCCCACTCCACAGGCTCTGGAGTTTGTTAATGAAAAGAACGCGTCCACGTGGATGTCACGCCGGAATGTGACCCCATCCACTGGGGACCTAACATTTGCCTCCTGGAGAAAGAGGATGTCGATATCTTGGCTTTGGGCAAACGACAAAAGGTCCCTTTCCTTCTACTTTTTATGGAAGCCGCGCACATTACACATAGCAACCTTAGAAGATGGCATCGCCCGCTGCTTCGGGTTGTAAAAGATGAAGAGGGGGGAGGTGATGAGGGGCATGGCGAGAGATCGCTGGAGCATGGTCAGCGAGAGATCTTCAGGAACGCATGAGTAGAAAGACCCATGTGCCAGCTTTCGCGAGAGGGCCCTCCAAAGCATATAACGGCCGCTCTTTCGTCCGGGTAGCGGTAAGGTTTTGCGAGCATTGCGTGTACGAGCCCCGTAAGGCGCTGGGAAGGTGTGCGCGGCGAGCGTAAACACCGTTCGGGCGATGAACTAGAGAGCGCGGCTAGCGATTACGGGAGGGGGAGGGGGAAGCCCCGAACTACGGGCGATACGTTGCCAGGTTCCGTAAACAATGTAAGGGGCATCATTAAGCAAAACGGAGGGGGTGGGGGAGGATCGCGGCTTGGGAAATGCACTGCAAGGCGGCTTTGGGGATTTACCCGTTCTTCTGGTCGCCGCTTGGGGGTGGAGTGCCGTCCCCTGAGGACCCTTGCCGCGGAGTGTTGGTATTGGCGCGTCGCGCCGCATCGCTGCATGTCGCTGCTAACCTCGCCTGATTTTTGGCGGAGCAGGTAATTTTCTGCGCTCCCCGCTCGCTCCTTCGTCGCGGTTTTATCTCTGTCACTCTGTCTTCTGCGTGAGTGTGAACAGTGTCGTCGTTCAAGGCAGGGCTGCGGCGTGGTCGCGGTTGAAGCCGGGAGGACGTATGCGTGGTCGGGGGGTGGGGGGAGCAGCCGCCACTGCTGAGGATGCGTGTGTCGTCCAGGTTGGCTAAACAGCCGCTCCCGTGTTACGGCGTTGCGTTGGACTCGTCCTTCGCGTGTGGTAACGTGGGCGCGGCTCCGTCGAGGGCCCCTACGTTCATGAGAACTTCCTGTTCCTCGCTCCTGGGGTGCGGCACCGGTGACGAGTTGGAAGACGGGTTGGCTGGGCTGGAATTCGATAGACTGATAGCCGTGATGTCGCCCTGAGAACTTGCGCTGGCCAAATCCTCTGTTCGTTCGCGCTGGTGGCCTTTGGGCGCTGACCTCGACGTCGCGCATGTATACGCTTGCGCATGTATACTATGAGGAATTCGATAACGAATATCTCGAACTGCGTGCAACTTTCGTGATATCCAAAAATAGGTATGTCATAAGTTGGCACGCTCTACAACTTTGTAATATAAACACGTGCACTCAAGACAAAAGTTAAAATGTTAACTAACGAGTTTTTGTTAATCAGTCGCCACAGTGTCATTTTCACTGCGGCACAGTATTCCCGTCTTGACGTAGAGTTCGTGTGTGAAAACGATAGGCGCCTTACTGTGAAAGGTTTTTTTTATAAAAATCTGTGTTGTCTACAAAAAACAGTGTATATATATTCGTACCATGGAAATGTTGCATATATAAATGATTTTGTGTATCTGCATTGTGTGCTGTCCTCGTCGAGTGATCACGCAACTTCGACGCTCTACAAAACTCTCACTTCAGGGAGAAAAAGTACGAAGTGAATTTCAAAACACGTAATCACAATTATTACAAACCCTCTATCTAGAATGCTCTACGAGCCCTCCACTCAACACCACCCCCCACCCGCACCCGCAATTGATAGGCTAGATAGGTTGCCGAATGCCAGCAGCCATGTTGCATTATTTGTGGTTTGCTCCGGTGCGACTGGCGAACAGACGCTAATCGCTGGAGCCAGCAAAATCGTTTTGGGCAATGAATTCTTACTTGCTCAACTGCCTCAACTTGACGTTACTATACAGCGCAGTATTAAACGAATTGTAAAATTTTATTACTTCTGCTGTAATCTTCGTTATTTCTGAAAATTATATAGATTTTCATTTATAAGTGCGATTACCTGGAGAATGCAGACGGCGGCGCTACGATTGCTTCCAAATTTTCGCAACCAATGGCTCGGGTGCGTCGAGTGGGCTGCTCGCCAGTTGACGTTCGCTCTTCGGCGTGCACCGACGCGACTGGCGCTTTTCTGGTATGTTGTCGACCGGTTCATTGTTTATGGTCCGATATGGTAGGAACCACTGATCTCCACTAGGAGGAGCTGGATGGCGCATCGAGCGCGCGGGCGTGAAGCCACCGGAAGCCGCCATTTTTGTCCCGGAAGAGAGCTTTTCTCTTCTTTTTAAAAGAAATACATGCCTGTAGCGCAGTAAACTGTACGAATCGACCGGAAAAGTCGTCAGGGAAGACATTTCATGCGTAAGCACCTCGAAGTTGTTTTGCGTTTTACGCATTTTGTACGTTGCAGGACTCCGCCGTATTCGGGCGGTGTCGGCACGGTGTCTGTCATCTTTCGTGTAGCGCTCGTCGGCGTCTAATGTGAGGCGTAATCGCACTGTTTGAAAAAATAAAAAAGAAAAACGATTGTAACAACAGCTGCCACCCGAGAATATTTGAATTGCGCGACTGAGACGGACAGAAGACGCCAGTTTCCGGGACAAACAGGGGACCTTCCGGTGGCTTCACAAGCGCCCGCCTCGCAGAGCGGGGATGCGCCGTCCAGCCTTTTTAATGGAGGTCAGTGGTAGGAACTTGCTGCTCAGACGATCCAAACGCATATCCCGGAGATCGGTGGATTATTGAACGTGGCGTTGTCGCCTGCTCGTATGCGGAGAATTCAGAAGACGCCCCACGCGCGGTTGCGTTTGCTGCGCCACGTGAAGGGTCAGGTAGTTCCTCGTTGCTCTTCGCACAGCTAAGACGCGCTGAGCGCGTTTCCTATGCACTCAGGTGCGGCTGAACGTGGTGTTATCGCCGTGTGCTGCTTGTTAGAAGAGTTCGGACGCATCAAGCGTCTTTATCGCGGATGCGCGGGTGGTTGTGTGTTGTGTCATTGCGCTGTGCCCCACTCCGAAGAGCTGAGGAGCTCGGAGCGCGTTCCTCATAGATTCCAGCGCGGTTGAACGTGGTGTGGTCGCCAGTTGCTGTTTGTTCTTAGATGAGTTCGGACGCGGTATGCGTGTTTTTATCGCACATTTTCGCACTTATGCACGTGATGTGATCGCAATTTGCTCGGTCTTCGAAGATTGCAGATGCGCTAAGTGCATTTCCCGTATTCTTTCGAACTCTTAGTCTTGGTGTGGTCACCACACCAAGCTGGCTGTTGAAGAAGTTAAGACGCGCGAATCGTGCTTCTCGTAGATCAGCAGTCTCAAATTTAGGTCGGAAAACTTCACGAACTCTACTGACTGAATATTGGTGTTTGCCTGTCGGAAATACACAGACACGGCACTAGGATGCTTGCTCAGTGGTTTATCATCATAAGGCCGCGTAAGCATCACATAGTCGTGCGGCGGAAGCGTGTTTGTCCCGAATTTCGTCCGCGAAACGCGATGAAGGGAGCTTGCGCTTGAATGCATTCGTGCGTGTGAGCCTTGTTGCTTGGCGCTGATGGGGTGTGTGCCTCGTGTTTGTTGAGCTAAACGCAAAAAAGCGTTTGCAGGCACAGCGCTTGGGTGTTTCTCCTCTGTCTGCTCCTGAAACCGGCAAGAAGGAATACTCGAGTACAGTGCCCTTTTTTTCGCCACGCAGAGCTGCCTCTGCGGAGCCACTTTTCGCTTTTCGTTGCAGCCTCTTTGGCATACAGGAGAAAAGAAAAAAAATCACAGCATATCCATGGAGTGAATGATGATGAGTGGGCGAAGCTGCGGAGGTTCACCGGTAAACCGTGAATCTTCCGTGAATACTGCCCAGTACATCATCACCGACGTGAGATCGGGCGCGTTTATACTAAAGCTTCGATGAGTTATGACGACTTGCAGCTCACTTTATTTTACATGTACGCTGTGAATTTTCATTGTTTAGAAAACCATTGCTTTAGAAAACATCTGGCGTCTTTCGTTAAGGAGCTGGCGTCTTTTCGTTTTGCTTTAGAAACATCTGGCGTTCTTTCGTTTTGCTTTTACAAAACATCTGGCGTCTTTCGTTGGTTTATTTCATCAATCAACGGCGTTTTGAACAAAATTTTTATTGTTTAATCACGCACAGGAGAAATCTCGCCAGGCACTACCTTGGAGGTAAACAATGGCTGCTAATGGGAATGAGAGACAGAAGAAGTCGGCTTTTAGCTAACACTTACACTTCTACTTCTACTAACGTTTCCTTCTGGAACATGCCAATGGCTGCTAATGGGGAATGAGAGACAGAAGAATTCGGCTCTTAGTTAACGCGCACGCTGCGAATTTTTTATTGTTCAACAACGCACAGGAAAAATCTCCCACCGGCACCACCTTGGAGGTCAAAGCGTAAGACTGGTTACGCACTACGACTACTACGACTACGACTACGAGGGACGAACGGGTGCCGCCTTAAGGAGCTTCGCCCCTAAAATTGGGGGCCGCTTAAGCTTCGCCTTTAACAGTTGAACGCGATAGCGATACCCTGCCCCTAGCGCGCACTTCGAACACTACGAGTGTTTAACAGAATGCGCGCACTAAGGTGTTAAGGTGTGTGCCTTATGTAAAGGGTAGCATGCTTTAAAACAGAAACGTTTTCGAAGTTGCGATGCACCCACTACGTGGCCTTCAGGGAATACGCGCAGGAATGTGTGTGCCTTTTGTAATGGGTGGCTGTCTTTAGACCACCAAGTCGTTAGGATATTGACATGGTGTGACGCCCGATGGCGATGTACGCTTGTACCACGCAATGTTACTGCGCTATTACATCTCGTACTGTGACACCTGTATACAGGACGCGTATTTTCGGGAAGCATGAAAGTTACTTTCAGTGCATCTCCAAGCAGAGGCGTAGCTGTGTCGTAGAACAGCTGCTTGCCACGCAGACGGCCTGGGTTCGATTCTCACTCGGACCCAACATTTTTATTATTTATTTTACTTACAGCCTTTTCGATTTTTCCGTCACGGACAAGATGATGATTTTTTGCTCACAACCAACAGTGCCGACACCGACGCCGACGGCGGAATTTCTGCGATACGAGCTCTTTAACGCTGTCGCGTTAAAAAAGTTCAGGTGACCCTAATCCTTGACATAGGTTTCTGGTAGTGGCACTCTCACGTGGGCGTTTGTGTGCAGTCGTGAATTTGTAGCGGAGAGGCAGAAGAAGGATGCTGCTACATTGACGTACAAAAACCAACTGATTTATTTTGATGCCCAAGCGCTCGCCCTACACGCGCCTCCGCTGACGTCGTCGTCGGTGCCTCGGTACGCCAGCACGCGACAGCCCCCCCCCACGCCATATAGACGGAGTCTTGGTCAGACCAATGTACATGCTTTTTCTTTGATTAGATGGCTTCATGAAAGTGGAAGAGTCAAGAGTAGAAACAGGAATTATGGTATCATTCGCGGAGGTGTGCACATAAGCGGGCTTGAGCCTGTCGATGGACACTCTCTTCTCTGACGCCCACACGAATTGTGAAATGCTTGGCTTGTCGCTCGATCACCAAGTGCGGTCCAGTGTACGGTGGTTGTAGCGATTTGCGAACTGCGTCTGTTCGAAGAAAAACATGAGTGGCGGTTTGTAAATCCTTGAAGAGGAACGGCTTGTGTGTCGACTTATGCCCCGGCGCCACTGCACGAATTGCCTTGAAAACATCTTGCAAGCGTTTCAGATAAGATGGGATATCCAGCTTGTTTTCCTGAGAAGGCTATTGGCAGATGAACTCAGCCGGCAACCGTAGTGAAGTGCCGTAGCCTAACTGCGCTGCAGAACATTGAAGGTCTTCTTTAAATGTACTTCGTATACCAAGAAGTACCAGAGGCAAAGCGTCAATCCAGTGTTCAGTGTCACCATTAGCCATTAGCGCTGCTTTTAATTGCCTGTGAAATCGCTCAACCAGGCCATTTGCTTGAGGATGATACGCTGTTATACGCTGATGGTGCATTCCCAAAAGCCATGAGAGGTGGTGGAAGAATGCAGATTAAAATTGTCTGTCTCGGTCGGTAACCACTTCTTCTGGAACTCCAAATCGCGATATCCAGGTGTTAACGAAAGCGTTGGCGATGGTTTCGGCTGTAATATCGCTGATTGGTGCTGATTCTGGCCACCTGGTGAACCTGTCGACAATTGTAAGAAGGTAACGATATCCTTTAGAAAGAGGAAGAGGTCCGACGATGTGTATGTGTGCCTTGAGGAAATGGTCGCCGGGAAGTAGAAATTTTTGAAAAGGACTTCTGGTATGTCGTTGTATTTTGCATCGCTGACAAGGCAGACATGCTCGAGCCTAATTTCTCAGATCAGTGTTCATTTCAATCCACACGTAACGTTCACTGACGAGTTTATGCGTTGCTTTAATACCAGGATGGGAAAAAGAATGAAAATGTTCGAATATTCTTCGCCTTAGAGTGAGCGGTACAAAAGGCCGTGGCGAGCCAGTCGACATGTCGCACGCCAGGGTTAGGGTAGTGCCTGGTAGAGGTAAATTTTCGAACTGCAAACGCGTCGATGTACGTATGCTCTGAAGTTCTTCATCCTCCAACTGCGCTGATGCCAGCTGTTCGTCTGTCACCTGTGCATGTTTTATTCCTTCGACTCGACTTAGTGCATCGGGCGGAATATTCATCGCGCCCTTGACGTGCTCAACCTGTATTGAAAACTCAGCAAGGTAAGCCAACTGACTGGTTTCTCTAGGCGAGTAGTTCGTTCCTCCCCAGTTCAGCGCACAAGTCAGTGGCTTATGGCCGGTGAACAAGGTGAAACGACGCCCTTTTGAGAAAATAGCGAGAGTGCTTCACGGCGAGGTAACATGCAAGAAGCTCGCGGCCAAAAACACTGTAGCGCGTCTCGGGTCCGGACAGCTTCTTCGAGAAAAATCCGAGAGGTTTCCAATAGCCGTTAATGAACTGCTGAAGAACTCCTCCAACTGCGACACCAGAAGCATCCACCATAAGGCTGGTGGGGGCATCGTGCTTTGGATGTGTTAAGAGTGTTACTTCAGCCAGTTTGTCCTTTATGTCAGAAAAAGATTGTTCTGTGGCGCCTGTCCAGGCTAGTCTTGATGCGGCTGATTTCGCGTGAACCAGCAGGTCTTCGAGTGGTTTAAGCGTTGTGGCACAAGCAGGGATGAAACGCCTGTAGAAATTTACCATACCGAGAAAACGTCGGAGCTGTCTGATTGAGTTTCGACGAGGGTAATTTATAATAGTTTGAACCTTGGCCGGAAGGGGCTCGATGCCATCACTGTTTACAATATGTCCAAGAAACTCCAGGGATGTCACACTGAATTGCCGCTTCTCCGAGTTAATCACAAGACCATGCTCCTGAAGTCGATTAAAAAGCAAACGGAGGTTTTCGTGATGATTTTCTTTTGACGAGCTAGCAACCCACGGACGACTACGTCAATAAACCATTGGAATGTCTGCGCAGCATTCTTGAGACCAAACGGCATTCGGAGAAATTCAAACAATCCAAAGGGAGTTGTGATGGCGGTTTTGGGAATATCTTCCGGAGCCATGGGAATCTGATATGCCTTTGCCAGACCAATCTTGGAAAATATTTTCGCTCCGTGAAGACTCGCCGTAAAATCCTGAATGTTTGGCAGGGGGTATCTATCAGGAATTGTGGCTGCGTTCAGAGCACGATAGTCTCCATATGGACGCCAATCACCGCTTTTCTTAGGTACCATATGTAGAGGTGACGACCATACACTGCATGAAGGACGAGCAATACCAATCTACAGCATATGTTCGAATTCGTTTTTGGCTATGGTTAATTTCTCTGGTGCTAGGCGACGAGGTGATGCATGGCATGGTGGGCCTCGAGTGATGATGTGATGTTCGACGTTATGGCATACAGGTTTAGTCCAGTCAGGTGCAATGGTAAGTGATGGAAACTCGTCCAGTAATGCGGCGTAGGGCTCTGGAACAACGTGCCGTATCGTGAAAGCGAATGACTCGATGGAGGAAACCACGCCCGAAACTTTTGATCCAGTAGTGGAATCTAGTATCTGTTTCTTTGCCATCTCGACTAGGAGGCCGTAGTTTGCAAGGAAATCGGCACCGAGTATTGCATGACTGACAGAAGAGACTAGAAAAATCCACCTGAATGTTCTTCTAAGTCCAATATTAAGTGTGACGGACCTGCGGAAGTATACGTCTATTTTGCTGACGTTCACAGCTTGTGAACGTTACTTGTGACATTCACAGCTGGTGAGCATGACTGGCCCACAGTTTTTGTCTATGCTACGAGCGGGTAGTACGCTCACCTCTGCTCCTGTGTCTACAAGAAACCGAAGTCCGCAGATGGAGTCTTGAACAAAAAAGAGGCGACTGGGAGACAGGCGGGAGTCACTCGTCGCCGTTAGTGGTTCCCGATGCCGTTTCCCGTCCAGCCGCATGGTCGTGTGCAACGACGCGCAGATTCTCCAAAACGTCGGTGGTACCAGCAGGGTGGCGGGCACTTTGAAAAATGGCTCGCTGGAGACGGACGGCGGAAACGCGGAAACGGCACCACCGGCCGCTAAGAGAGAGCGGCGGCGAGGGGCTTGCAAAACGAGGCACACAGAGGCCCGAGGGCCCCGCCGTGATGGCCACTGTGTGTGCCTCGATACTGCAAAGGCCCCCTAATGTGTGATGTTGTGTTCGTGCAGTTGTGGTTGTGCGCAATCGCAACGCGGTTAACTGAGCCTTGCGCAGCTATGTCATAGTGCGACGTGGGGAATCGCCTCACTTAACGCGCGGACCGCGCGGATGAGCAAGGCGCGGTTTTGCGGGCTTTCTAGAATCTCGGCATAGCGCCCAGCGCAGTAGGCGTCTTGCGGCCTGATGCGTGAGGTGTAAGGCGTCGTAATCGCGCAGGCGTGGAGTACGTGGGACATATCCACGCTGTATGCTCCACAAGGACAGCGAGGGTAGCGCATCAGGCCGAAGCGGTAAAAATACTGGGGGAAACGGCCGTGTCCCGTCAGGAGCGTAACGAGGCGTTGGGGCGGTGGAAAAAACGACGGCATGTCGCGCAAGTCCTGTACTGAGCGGTACAGTTCAGTTCTTCGAAAGTCCGCTCGCCAGCGATCGTTCTACATAGCCAAAAGTTCCTGGCGAAACTCTCGCCGACGACTCTGAACGGCGAGGGTATGCGGCGGAGGAGGCCGACGCGGGTCGCAGGTTGGGAGAAGTAGTCTGCGACCTCGTTACCAAAGACCCCAGAGTGACCCGGCACGTGGTAGAGGTGGACGGGAGAACGCCGGCGAATGGTGTTCAGGAGCTGACGAATCTCCATAACGTGCGGTTCCGCGTTTTGAGGGAGGCTATCGCCTGAAGTACCGACAGGCAGTCAGTATAGATAGCCATGCGACTCTCCCGAGACGTGTTTGAGGGCCTCTATAAAGGCGACCACTTCAGCCGCGTAAACCGACGTGGCATGAAGTAAACGATATCTGCCGACCCGGATGATGGTAGGGTTGGGGTCAAAAACCACGTAAGCCGCCCCCGCAGACAGGTTGGTGTACGAGCCGTCTGTGTAGATGTGAATGCCGGGTACGCGGCAGGCGTTGCAGGCTGCGCGGCGTGACAGCCGCCTAAACGGAGCAATAGCTGGTAGCGAGGGATGCTGTACCATGTCTCTGTGGGGAAGCGCTACGCATTCCGGCCGATAACGCAACGCGCCGAAGGCCACGTAACGCCTCAACGCGAAGAGACGAAACTCAGCGTTAAGGCGTTCGAGTTCCAGGTCGATGGGGGCGGCCTGCATTAGTACCTGCAAAGCCGCGGTGTTGGTGGTGCGGAACGTCCCGGTGATTGCTAGAAGTGCAACGCGCTGGATGGATACCATCCTGGCATAAAGGCGGCAGTCCACTCGCGACTCGCTCCACCAGATGGGACTCGCGTATGTCAGTGCTGGTAGGACCACCTGCCGATACAAGAGGGTCTTGTGTGCAGGACGGACGCGCGAACCCTGCATTGCGTAAAATGCGGCGACTCTAGCCGCTAGGGTGGTTACCTTGGCGCGCAGGTAGTCCGCACGTTTGAAAAAGGAGAGTCGCGCGTCGAAGACCACACCAAGGATCCGGATGAACTCCTTAAATGCGAGCACGGTCTGTGCTCCAGGCGGACGCACCGTGATGCGCGTTCGCGCCGCGCCCCTAGCGCCAGATGAAAGAGGACGCAGAAAGTCTTGTCCGGATTGAGCCTTACTTTCACCGAGTCAGCCCAGACCTGGACGCGACGAAGGACCTCCAGCGCGAGCTCTGACAGTGCAGCGGTCGTGGCTGCTGGAACAAGGATGTCGGTGTCATCCGCATACGCTTGGACGGTTACGCCGCGGGGCATCCGCAAGGAAAGGAGGTCGTCGATGACGACATTCCACAGGAGCGGAGATAAAGGGGAACCCTGAGGACTGCCCAGCGACGGGGAAGCCTCGACCTGACCCGCGTGTGAGCGTAGGAACACCGTGCGATCCTCGAGAAACGTGCGCAGCAGATGGTATAGCTTGCTATGCAGCAAGCGCTCGCGGAAGTACCGGAGAACGTACGGGTGCCACACGCTATCAAACGCTCCGTGGAAATCTAGTGAGATCAGAATTGCAGGCGTACAGGCATTGCGGAATCTAAGGAGTTGCTCTTTGAGGTCATGGAGCGCCATGACAGAACTCCGGCCGCGCGTGAAACCATACTGTCGGGGGTATAGGTCGGCACTGTAAGAGAATACTCACTCACACTCACTCACCCCAATTTTTTCAGCCTTCGCACTCACGTTCATACTCACGCCTACTCACACTCATAGGCACTCACTCACGTTCATACCCATGCCTGCTCACACTCATAGGCACTCACTCATAGTGGCCAGACTGAGTTGGAGACTTATCTAAGCCTAGCTAGAACGCATTGATGCAGTTCTAGATATCAACTGAGATTTCGAAGAATGTAAATAGGGTTTTGTTTGAATTATTCAGTGTCCTTAACGCTTTTTCATGTTATCTCTTTGCGCATTATAAACTTTATTGTTTGCCGTCCTACCACGGTCTCCTGTGCCCGTGTCACTCTCTCCCGATCCATTATTGCCAGCAACCCCGAGATAATCGTGAAATGCTGCTACATTGACGTACGAAAAGCAACTGATTTATTTTGATGCCCCAGCGCTCGCCCTGCACGCACCTCCGCTGACCTCGTCGTCGTCGGTGCCTCGGTACGCCAGCAAGCAACAAATTATTTTTGGATAACTTCGTGTTAACTTTGTGTTTGCCGATGTGTATCTCATAGGCCGCATAGAAGGAACCACGTATTTCAGACCTGCTCCGCCAGCTGCCGCAATGATCTCAACTAAAAAAAAGATAGTTTACCAGTTCGTTGTCTGCCTCCACGTTCAATGAACTCATTGAATTAATATTGTTACGGGGATGATTTATTCAGTTAAAACTGATCGAGCTAATGCTGCACAGAGCGGACAGGATCGTAGGACAACAGGGCAGCTTCAGACTCAAACCCACAACAACAACGTTGTCGTCTTCCTTCATAAGGTGTCATTTGACTGTCCGTGCCTGAGTCACCTTTCCATACCCGTGACAATATTAATTGAATTTCCTGACAGTTATTTTGCCCTTAAGTTTACGTGGCACTTGCTGCTCCTGCAACTGATAAACAATGCGGGATTGCCGTGGTCGGCCTCCGTCATTTGTGTAACTGTTCATCCTAAAATCTCTCTCTTCACCATGCTGGCGAATGGAAACCGGCAACATGAAAAGAATGACTGTTATGTCGCTCATTCCACACAGCAGGCACAGGCGTTTCCACGCGCAGACAAGCATAATGTCCGTGTACAGACCTAGGTGACGACGAAATTCCGAGAAATTATATTACGCTGTGTTGTACTACAATAAAGATCAGCCTAACAGATTACTCCGTGTGTCACGCATGTTTTTGTCTGTATTAGGACGCGTCGTACTCATCACCTGATTTATTTCGAAGGGACGGTTCAATTTCTCTTTAACATTTCTTGACAAAACATTGGTTATTACTGTACCTTGCTTTGTCCGCTACAATATTGTCTTTGGTCGGCGTCCTGCTTGGCGGGTCTTATGATATAGCCAACTATGGTGGAGGATTCCTCCGTTGATCCGGCAGTAGAACGCACCGACCATTATTTAAGACCACGCGTTCCGGCCATTTAGGTACATGATATATATAGCATCGTGTATATGTTAGATTCCTGATTTCATATCGAGGTAGACAGCCAAGAGGACTCACACGGAAGGCATGAAAAACATAAAGGGGAAATTGATAAGGCTGAGAATATTATTGCTAAATACTATGCGGTAACCTATATTTGAAAATGGCTCCGAACAGCAGTATTTTATATACAGTTTCAATTTGCTAATGATTTATATGCTATTTTTTGTTTCGTTCCTGCAGAGCAAATATTTTGATTCGATGTTGCTGGATTTATTTTCAAGTTTTGTTTATTTCAGTTACTAACGCTGAGTTTTATTGTCGACTTTGAGTTTGCAGCGAATCTACCTGTTTATTTACTGCAGTGCGTATTTCAGCAAGGGGAGGACGGCGCACTTACAGCTTTGTGACAAATATGGCATGGCCGCCGACGTCCGTAATGTCCAAGACTTTGTACATATTGTATTGCACGGGAAACGAGATATTTAATGCGCATACGGCTTATTTAAGCCTCCATTACCGTATCATTGTTTTTCGAGTTTGGTCGTCACATTTGCGGAGCAGCTACTTTAAGGCAAGCCAGATATAGACGCGGCAGTCAAGTATGGGTTTAGCGTAGACGCGTTCATATCTTATCTGACATTTGCTAAACCCTATGAATCCACGGCTATAGGACTTTCGGATTATGTGGTTATCAGAACATACTGAGACGATGCAGCTGTTAAGGGATACTGGTGAGTTGAAGGAGTATTGTCAGGCCTTTTTCGCATCGAGCTCAGGCGTCGTTTTGGTTTATGACTGGAAATGAAGCTGTTCTGGGTGCATGCTCGCGCGAAGGCGGTTTGGTGGATGGATGACGCACAGCCAGCTCACTTGAGGAACGCGTAGAGACGGAGGCGCCTGCTTCATGGGACAGCTGGGTACGTGGTGCATCTCCAAGAGGAAGAAACCACGTTAACTTTTTTCTAGAGGCGTAGCTGTTTGATATGTGTAGCCATCAGTGCGACAACCCAGACGTTCAGGTGGAGCATATTACACGGACAGTATGCTCACATAAGGGAGCCAATCAAGATCTCGGTCATGCAGGGTCATCATCCATATTGCCACGCCCACTTCTTGTCCTATTTTGATGTTTTTTGGGTTTGACCTGCAAGGGCGGTTATCAACGCTCGACGCTGCCCGCGAAGCAGTGTTCGAGAGACTTCTCGATTGTAGTAGATCGTTTTGTCAAGATTTCGCGCCGCACGCGAATGTTCCAGCTTTATCGAGAGATAACGCCGCCACCAGCGATATCGCTGGAAAGTCCCATAGCACCTGTATAAAAACCGACGCACTTGACCGCTTGTCAGTTGATCGACGGACGACGCCCTGTTCGCCGCTATCATTGTACAGCGTGTATTGCTGTAGTTCTAGTTCTCATTTTCCCGGCCACAAGTTCGGCCAAATAAACAGTTTCATTCTGCAAACGCCGACTGCTTTCTTCGTCGACGTCACGACCACGTGACATCTGGTGGAGGTGCTGCTCGTTCATGTTCCGGACGCCCCCGACAAGCCTTGAACCCAGCCCACGTCGCGAAGAAGACACCGACACCATCAGCGGCAGTCGAGCCAGCCGCAGACTGGAAGGACTACCCCCACAATACGGACTCCTACCGGACAAGACCAGGATCACAACGAAGACGACAACAGCCACAATGACAACCGCTGTGGCGCCTACAACGGTCGTCATGCATCAACCGAGGGAGCCGCCGACATTCCGCGGATCACCATGCGAGGATCCAGAAAGCTGGCTGGAGGCATACGACCGGGTCTCCACGTTCAACAACTGGGACTGCGACGAGAAGCTACGCCATGTCTACTTCGCCCTTGAAGATGGCGCAAGGACCTGGTTCGAGAATCGAGAGTCCACGCTAACATCATGGGACCTCTTCCGCACCGGATTTCTCAACACCTTCACGAGCGTCATCCGGAAAGAAAGGGCTGAAACCCTTCTCGAGACCCGTGTACAGCTCCCCAATGAGAACGTCGGACTGTACACCGAAGAAATGACTCGCCTATTTCGCCATGCCGATCCAGCCATGTCCGAAGAAAAGAAAGTTCGCTTCCTGATGCGGGGAGTGAAGGAAGAACTCTTCGCCGGACTTGTGCGCAACCCGCCGAAGACGGTCTCGGAATTCCTTTCCGAGGCCACCACAATCGAAAAGGCACTAGAAATCCGCACTAGGCAGTACAACCGCCGCATTTCTACGACGACCTACGGGGAGGTTCAGGCGCTGCAGTCTGATGACCTGCGTGACACCATCAGAGCGATTGTGCGGGAAGAGCTGCGCAAACTGTTACCTTCGCCGCAGCATCAAGTGCATTCAATCGCCGACGTTGTCCGCGAGGAAGTCCGGCAATCGCTTGGAATTCCCGAAGCACCGCAGGCTCAGCCAGAAGCAATGAGCTATGCTGCGGCAGCCCGACGCAACGCCCCACCCCCTCGCCCACGTCAAGACGCCGCGTCGCCGCAGCAGTTCCGCCGCCAGGCACCGCCGCCACCACCACCGACGCCATACCGCCCGCCGACAGGACAACGCTGCGCCCCCCGAAAGACCGACGTTTGGCGTGCCCCTGACAACCGACCGCTCTGCTATCACTGCGGGGAAGCCGGCCACACATACCGCCGATGCCAGTATCGACAGATGGGGCTACGCGGATTCGCCGTCAACGCGCCGCGCCCGCAGCCAGGCGAACGGCCTCGCGACATCGACGACTACCTCACCGGAACACAGTGGGAAGAACGACGACCTTCCCGCTCACCGTCGCCCGGCCGCTACATGTCACCGCACCGCCGGCAGTACACTGGCCCAAACCGGGGCCGGTCGCCTAGCCCGTATCCGGGAAACTAAGGGCAGCAACCGATGGAGGTGCGGTTGCTGTACGACGAACTGCCGAAGATCCTCCGCGGCCGCCGACGACGACAACGCGACGAGACCTTCAGAACACGACGCAAACCGGACGGAGCCCTCACAACGAAACTTCGCGGCCCGAAGAAAACCTGACGACGCAACGTCGAAACAGCGGGACAAATCGACGAAGCCGTGATCCGACGCCACGACCTAACCGCAACGCAAGACGACGAACAAGCGACCTCGATGTTCTTATCGACGGCCACAGCGTCACAGCTCTCGTCGACACCGGAGCCGACTATTCCGTCGTCAGTGGGCCATTCGCCACCAAGCTGAAGAAAGTAAAGACCGCTTGGAGTGGACCAGAAATCCGGACAGCTGGAGGCCACCTGATAACGCCGATTGGTGTCTGCACGGCGAGAGTCACCATCAATAACCGCACTTATCCTGCGAGCTTTGTAATCCTACAAGACTGCTCCAGGGATGTGATACTCGGAATGGACTTCCTAAGTGACCACGGCGCCGTTATCGACCTGAGGTCTGAGTCGATAACACTAACCTCAGACAAAGCGCTCCCGCCCCACCCGACGCCAGGAAACCGTGCACTGAATGTGATAGAAGAGCAGGTGACCGTTCCGCCACGCTCCAGCGTCATTATTTCCGTTGGCACCGAAAAACCTGCAAACCTTGAATGCGTAATCGACGGCGATCAGCAACTACTCCTGAATCGTCAAATTTGCGTCGCAAGAGGTATCGCCGAGCTGCATGACGGTAAAGCAAAGGTACTGCTGACAAACTTCAGCCACGAATATAGGCACCTCAACATGGGTACGACGGTTGCCTACATCGACGAATGTGTAGCCGCCAGCGATGCTTTCGCCCTCTTCGATGCTGTCGAACCTGCTTCGACGAATAGAGGTCCCGAACGGGATTTTGACGTCAACCCGAGCCTTCCGAAGGTCAAGCAAGATAAGCTCAAAACCCTGCTCCTGCAATACAAGGACTGTTTCTCGTCGTCATCGCGGGTCCGACAAACGCCCCTTGCTAAGCACCGCATTATAACAGAAGAAAATGCTCGACCACACCGTCAGAGTCCCTACCGGGTTTCGACGCGGGAACGGGAGGCCGTGAAGAAACAGGTCGACGAAATGCTATGCGACGACATCATCCAGCCGTCAAAGAGTCCGTGGGCATCCCCCGTGGTGCTAGTGAAGAAGAAGGATGGGACTCTTCGTTTTTGCGTCGATTATCGTCGCCTGAACAAAGTCACGAAGAAGGACGTGTATCCCCTTCCCCGGATAGACGACACCCTGGATCGATTACACAACGCAAAGTACTTTTCGTCGATGGACCTCAAGACCGGTTACTGGCAAATAGAAGTCGACGAGAGAGACCGAGAAAAGACTGCCTTTATAACGCCAGACGGCCTGTTTGAGTTCAAGGTCATGCCTTTTGGTCTTTGCTCGGCACCTGCGACTTTTCAACGGGTTATGGATACAGTACTGGCCGGCTTGAAGTGGCAGACGTGCCTCGTGTACTTGGACGACGTCGTAGTGTTTTCCTCAAACTTCGACGAACACCTTCGGCGCCTTGAAGCTGTACTTCAAGCAATCAAGACCTCCGGACTCACTTTGAAGCCTGAAAAGTGCCGCTTCGCGTACGAGGAGCTCTTGTTCTTGGGTCATGTGATCAGCAAGGATGGTGTTCGCCCGGACCCGCGGAAAACAGCTGCCATCGCTGACTTCCCGACGCCCACCGACAAGAAGGCCGTACGCCGTTTTCTCGGCTTGTGCGCCTATTACAGACGTTTCGTCAAGGAATTTTCACGGATCGCCGAGCCACTGACGCAACTCACGAAGGCCGACGTCGAATTCAGGTGGGAAACATCGCAAGTTCAGGCATTTCAAGAATTGAAACGACGCCTGCAGACGCCTCCGATACTTGCGCATTTCGACGAGCACGCCGATACGGAAATCCACACCGACGCAAGCAGCGTAGGACTCGGCGCCGTCCTTGTGCAGAAGACCGACGGATTGGAAAGGGTCATCAGTTATGCTAGCCGGTCGCTATCAAAGGCAGAAATCAACTATTCCACCACAGAAAAGGAGTGTCTGGCCATCATCTGGGCTACATCGAAGTTTCGCCCCTACATCTACGGCCGGCCCTTCAAAGTTGTGAGCGACCACCACGCCTTGTGTTGGCTAGCCAACTTGAAGGACCCTTCAGGTCGCCTCGCACGGTGGAGCCTAAGACTCCAAGAATTCGACATTACCGTCGTTTACAAGTCCGGAAGAAAACACTCCGACGCCGACTGCTTGTCTCGTGCCCCCGTCGACGCACCGCCGCAGGACGACCACGATGATGACTGCTTCTTGGGAACCATAAGTGCCGACGACTTCGCTGAACGACAGCAAGCCGACCCGGAACTCCGGGGCCTTGTGGAATACCTCAAGGGCAGGACCGCCGTTGTTCCAAAAGTATTCAGGAGGGGATTGGCGTCATTTCTCTTGAAAAACGACGTCCTCGTAAAGAAGAACTTCTCTCCGGCCCGGGCTGACTACCTCATCGTTGTACCTTCGGCACTGCGACCAGAGGTTCTGCAGGCCCTGCACGACGACCCGACGGCTGGCCACCTCGGCTTTTCCCGCACGCTCGCGAGGATACAGGAAAAATACTACTGGCCACGCCTTCCTGCCGACGTCGCCCACTACGTTAAGACTTGCCGAGATTGCCAGCGACGGAAGACACCACCGACTAGGCCAGCGGGACTTCTGCAGCCAATCGAACCACCTCACCGGCCGTTCCAGCAAATCGGGATGGACCTACTGGGGCCGTTCCCGACGTCGACTTCCGGCAACAAGTGGATCGTCGTAGCAACTGACTACCTCACCCGCTACGCCGAGACAAAGGCCTTGCCCAAAGGCAGTGCCGCCGAGGTAGCCAAGTTCTTCGTGGAGAACATCATCTTGCGTCATGGCGCCCCAGAGGTCCTCATCACAGACAGAGGTACCGCCTTTACTGCGGACCTAACTCAGGCGATCTTAAAATACAGCGAGACGAGCCACCGCCGCACCACCGCCTACCACCCGCAGACCAATGGCCTCACCGAGCGTCTAAATAAGACCATCGGCGACATGCTGGCCATGTACGTCGACGTTGAGCACAAGACGTGGGACGCCGTCCTTCCGTACGTGACCTTCGCTTACAACACGGCCGTCCAAGAAACGACGCAGATGACGCCGTACAAGTTGGTCTACGGAAGGAGCCCGGCGACGACACTGGACGCCATGCTACCGAATGTCACCGACGAAGAAAACCTCGACGCCGCCGCTTACTTACAACGTGCCGAGGAAGCTCGACAGCTCGCCCGCCTGCGCATCAAGACCCAGCAGCACACCGATAGCCGTCGCTACAATCTGCGACGACGCTTCGTGGAATACCAGCCCGGCGACCGCGTCTGGGTCTGGACGCCGATACGCCGACGTGGCCTTAGCGAAAAACTCCTTCGGCGATACTTCGGACCCTACAAGGTTCTTCGACGTCTCGGCGCTCTTGACTACGAGGTCATCCCGGACGGCATTACGAACTCCCAGCGACGCCGCGCACGACCTGAAGTCGTCCATGTCGTGCGTCTTAAGCCGTTTTTTGCACGTTAGCGAATCTGGGGACGCTACTTTTACCTTTGTTATTGTAATTTATTTATGTATGCACTTGTGTTTTTTTTTCTTCTTTGTTCTTTCACAAGCATCGGGACGATGCTTTTTCAGAGGGGGGCAATGCCACGCCCACTTCTTGTCCTATTTTGATGTTTTTTGGGTTTGACCTGCAAGGGCGGTTATCAACGCTCGACGCTGCCCGCGAAGCAGTGTTCGAGAGACTTCTCGATTGTAGTAGATCGTTTTGTCAAGATTTCGCGCCGCACGCGAATGTTCCAGCTTTATCGAGAGATAACGCCGCCACCAGCGATATCGCTGGAAAGTTCCATAGCACCTGTATAAAAACCGACGCACTTGACCGCTTGTCAGTTGATCGACGGACGACGCCCTGTTCGCCGCTATCATTGTACAGCGTGTATTGCTGTAGTTCTAGTTCTCATTTTCCCGGCCACAAGTTCGGCCAAATAAACAGTTTCATTCTGCAAACGCCGACTGCTTTCTTCGTCGACGTCACGACCACGTGACAATATCTTGACCAGCATGATGTGGCAACTCTCTCAGGCGGGCATCAGTGCGTAGCACGATCCAAAAAGCCTCTGTGTTTTTTTTTTTGATGCCTCCCCTGTTCTGCCTAATATGCTCAACGTGATCCAACGCAAGCGTGCGCAACTGCCTCCTCGCTTGCACTCTTTCCTGCATTGATGTAGAAGAAATGTGATACGCGATAGATGCGTAGAAAGCCTGTGGTTGCACTCTGAGTTCATGAACCATTGCGTTTTGTAAGATGTGCTAGATTGTCAAGAAAATGTTCTTCAATTCATCTTCAAGCATTTATTACGCATTTCTCCGAGGAAGTTCAACGTATTTCTAGCGCATTGATGTTCGTGGCCTTGCTGAACCATTTCTGCTGATATAGTGTACAGAAATCTAGTCTGCCTACGGGATGTTTAATTGAAATCTCGCGTCAACGCAAACTAAAATCCTCTACTCACACAGCGTTTTAACGGTGGCTGCTTGGGTTAGGTGTCTGGTGTCACGTCACTGCGAAGTAAACCACTATTGAAATACCGCTTATGCAGCATCACAATTTCACGAAGCAGAATGTACTTGTAATACAAAACGCATATTTTCCAATTCTACCAGCCCAAGGAAGTTGCAAAACATATTAAACATGCCTAATAGGATGAACTAAAACGAACTGTGTTTGTCACTGTTTTGTATAGGTTCCAAAAATCTTCCTTTCCGATATCCTATCAATAATTCCCGTTCTTCAATCTTGACAAGGCATTTTTCATTTTTTCGGCCCATTTCAAAGTCCTCGTTCCGACTGTACCCCATGATCGTGATACATTTCGCACTTGGACTTTGCTGGATACCCCTCCAGCGTCCGCACCAACGAGAGAGCGTCCTCCTCCTGGCGCGAAGGATCCGGCCCATCCCTCGTGCTGGTAGTGTAGTCGGTCGCCGATCTTGAGCCGACATAACTGTTGTGCCAGGATGCAAGCGATCGCGAGACCGACCAGGCCTCCCTGCACGTTGCTCTCCGTGGTGCCGCACGTGAAGAGGTCCATGTCTGTGGCGTCAGTGCGGGAGATTACATATAGACATTGCTGACAAACAGAAACGGCGAGGTAACCACGCGGGCAGATAGCCCGATCAGTATTTAGGAACAGGCGGCTCCTGTTTGGTAACACTCACATACATACGCAGACATATACCACAGTACGCACCAAAGCATTATTCCTCACTCACCGAGCCAGCAAGGTGGTGAATGAGACGAAAACTGCGACATGGTGCCTTAGCGCCGTAATTTTCGCGATATCCATTTCTCAAGCATATTCATAAAGCGTCAACCACTATCATGCTAGACAACGTGGCTTTGAGAGAGCCATCCCACATCCCCTTCTCTTTAATCCCGGAAGCTCTAAGATAGCCTTCTATCCGTGGGCAAATACATATGCGTGTAGAGCGTTCACGCACTTCGTAGTAGTAGTAGTAGTAGTAGTAGTAGTAGTAGTAGTAGTAGTACTTTCCCCGCAGGGGCGTCTGCGCACGCAGGCGTTTGGTGTGTAGCGACACCACGGACCCGAGCTAACGGGGGGTCTCGACCCCCACCCACGCCGAGCCGTGCGTGGCTTTGCCGTGTCCGGGGAAAAGGGGATCCTGGGGGTTGAGCCGACGCCGGGTGTTTGGACCTTTAAGGCCCCCTGGCAGAGGCAACACACCCCTTTGGCGCCGGCTTCACGTAGACGGCACCCCTGGGCTGACCCACCGAGGGGAAATCGGCGGTCGCCTTTTCCTGTCTCTCTCTCCCCATCTTCGTCTATCTCTCTCACTTTTAGCCTTTCCTGTCCTCTCCTCTCTTCAATTAACTTCCGTTTTTCCTGGCGGCAAGGGTTAACCTTGTGCAAATAGCCAACCTTGGTCTAGACGCATTAGGTTATAGCAATCATGTACGGCTGACGCGTGCAAGTAATCCTAAACTCGTACCGTCCCCTCGTTGGGCTCCGTGGTGGGTGGCCGCCATCGTTGCCGAAAGAAATATACATGTCATGATAAAGCGTTTCCCTTGCTAGCTGATCGCACCGCCACAAAGGGGGCGCGCACCGAAGCCTCCGTCAACTTCTTTTTCAAGCAGAATGAGTCTTTCCCCCGCTATCATGTTATACATAGCAACAGACCTGAGAAGCCAGTAATAGCGATCTCTCCATTCCTCGTGGCGAATTCACTGACACAAACAATCGGACCGGGATATAAGGCGAGCAAAATGGCAAGCGGCGACCTCCTTCTGGAGCTGTGTGACAAGGCACAATATGAAAAACTTGCTAACATTAGAGCTTTTGCTGACACATCAGTAACAGTAACGCCCCACCGATCTTTGAACACTGTCCGAGGCGTAGTCTCTGAAACTGACTTGCTGGAACTTTCAGAAGCAGACATTTTGGATGGCTGGGAGGACCAGAATGTCATCACTGTAGAAAGAATAAAGATCAGACGAGAGAACACCGAAATACCAACAGAGCATCTAATCATAACTTTTGCCTCAAGCACCCTGCCAGAAACCCTCGAAACGGGCTACACAAAAACCCGAGTAAGACCCTATATTCCAAACCCGCGCCGATGCTTCAAATGTCAGAAGTATGGCCACGGCTCTCAAAGCTGTCGAGGCCACCTTACCTGTGCAAAGTGTGGAGAGAAAGACCACTCCTCGGAAAACTGTTCTGGAAAAACCCACTGCATAAACTGTGATGGCGATCATCCTGCATATTCTCGATCCTGTGAAACCTGGAAGAAAGAAAAAAAAAATCACCCTGAAAATAAGAGAAAACATATAATATAAAGATGCCAGAAGAAGGTGCTCCATTTTTCATAAAGGAAGCTTTGCTGATGCGGCGCGTAAGGGGGCAGCGTCGAACAAGCCTGCGTCACTCCCACGACCCGCCTGTAGCGAGCCGCTGGCTGTGGCGCCCGCCCCCGTGGTGGCAGTAGCTAAGGCTGCTCCACCGACTCAGTCACAGAGTCCCGCGACTCCAGGTTCGTCGGGCCTCAAGACCACGCCTCGCGAGGCTAGGTCTGAAGCACGGACTGTCAGCCTGCGTGCGCGGGCGTCCAGCGCCTCGCGGGAGGCAATGGACACAACACCGGCACCTCTGGTGCCTAAAGACCGGCGCAGCTCTATCGAGCGCGCCCCGAAAGGGAAGCAGAAAATCCAGTGTCCAGAAAAGGACTCTTGATAAGCCCAATGTTCTCCAGTAGACGCAGAACACCCTCCTTTATTCTGTCAATCATGGTTACACAGAGAATGCAATGGAACGTGAGTGGACTTATTCACAACCTAGATGACATAACTGAACTACTCTGCAACCATAAGCCTAAGGTGTTCTGTGTCCAGGAGACACATCTAAATCCGAAACAATTTAACTTTCTACGACAATTCGCTATTTTCCGCAATGATCGTGACAATGCTAATGCCTCGTCCGGTGGGGTGGCGATTATTGTAGACAGGTCTGTTGCCTGCCATCAAATCACACTTCAAACCGAGCTTGAAGCAGTCTCAGTACGAGGGATTCTCTTCAATCGATTAATTACTATCTATTCAATATATCTCCCACCAAACTGTCAAGTGAGCAAGACAGAATTTTACAGTTTAATTAACCAGCTTCCGGAACCGTACATTCTAGCCGGTGACTTCAACGCCCACAACAGCCTGTGGGGAGGCTCCCGCTGCGACGGAAGAGGCACTTTTTCCACATCTAGAATGGGATGTGATCAGAAATCCGTATGGAAGTGACCACTTCCCTGCAGTGTTAAAATTAAGGGAGGAACAAAGCTCTCTGCCACAGTTTCCTCGATGGAAGCTAGCGTCGGCTGACTGGAAGGGTTTTAAGGAATCATCTCGCTTGTCTCAAGATTTCTTGAAGAATTTAAACATAGATGCCGCAGTCACCTATTTTACTGCTTTTATCATTGACTCTGTACAAATGTTCATCCCCGAAACAAATAGTTATTCATCCAAAAGACGTGTTCCCTGGTGGAATGAAGACTGGAGAAAGGCGCGAAAGAAGCAAAATAAGGCTTGGGGCATACTACGCCGTTATCCGAACGCTGAAAATCTCGTTGAATTTAAACAGGCTAAATCACAAGGAAGACGTACTCGACGGCAAGCCAGGAGACAAAGCTGGGAGAAATTTATCTCTGGCATAAATTCGTATACGCAGGAAAGAAAGGTATGGAATGGGCTGAGAAGGCTGAAGGGACAGGAAACTTATCCGTTGCCCTTGGTAGATGAGCAAGGAAACAGTTTGGAAGAGCAGGCGGATGCCCTTGGTGCTCATTTTGAGAGCATTTCTAGTTCCATGCACTACACCGAATCATTCCGCAAATACAAAGAAATCGAAGAATGCAAGGCACTCAACCGCAACTGCCAGCAAAATGAGCCATATAACCGTCCTTTTAACATGGCCGAGCTGAGAGCTGCGTTAAATACATGCAAAAGCTCAGCACCGGGAGCTGACAGAGTCGTATACGACATGATTAAAAACCTCCATGCAGACACTCAGATGACACTGCTTGCGCTACTTAACGATATTTGGGCCACCGGATATCTTCCTGCCGCATGGAAAGAGGCCATCATTGTCCCCATTTTAAAACAGGGCAAAGACCCATCTGTATTAACAAGCTACCGCCCGATAGCGCTCACGAGTTGCTTATGCAAGCTATTTGAAAAAAATGATAAATCGCCGTCTGTTGCATTATCTTGAATCGAACAATCTGCTTGATCCACACCAATGTGGCGTCAGAGAGAGTCGTTCAACAACCGACCACCTTGTTCGCATTGAGGCTAGCATACGCGATGCATTTGTTCATAAGCAGTACTTCTTGGCAGTGTTTCTTGACCTCGAAAAGGCATATGACACCACGTGGTGCTTCGGAATTCTACAGGACCTGTCAGCAATTGGTATCCGTGGAAATATGTTAAACGTTATCGAAAGCTACTTAAGCAACCGTACGTTCCGAGTAAGAATCGGCAACGTGTTATCTAAGCCATATGTGCAGGAGACTGGGGTACCACAAGGTGGAGTACTAAGTTGTACGCTCTTTGTTGTAAAAATGAACTCCCTGCGCAATTTTATCCCACATAACATGTTTTATTCCATATATGTGGATGATGTGCAAATAGCGTTTAAGTCATGTAATATCGCTATCTGTGAACGACATATCCAACTGGGCCTCAATAAAGTGTCAAAATGGGCTAATCAAAACGGGTTTAAGCTTAACCCCCAGAAAAGCTCTTGCGTCCTTTTTACAAGGAAGAGGGGTCTAGTTCCAGAGCCTCACATTGAGCTTTACGGGCAGTTACTACCTGCGAGTACAGAACACAAATTTTTAGGTAAAAAACTAGACTCAAAACTCACTTTCCTTCCCCACATTAAGTACCTTAAAGCTAAATGTCTAAAAACTATGAATATAATCAAAATACTTTCACACACGACATGGGGCAGTGACAGAAAATGTCTACTGAATCTACACAAAAGCCTTGTAAGATCACGTTTGGACTACGGTAGCATTGTGTATGCCTCTGCGGCACCAAGCGCCCTGAAGGTATTGGATCCGGTCCATCATCTGGGCATCCGCCTTGCCACCGGTGCCTTTAGGACTAGTCCTGTCCAAAGTCTCTATGTTGAATCCAACGAATGGTCACTCAATTTCCAGAGGCAATACCTTAGCGTTGCATACTTTTGGAAGGTGAATGCAAATATATATCATCCTTATCGCTCTGTCATTAAAGGCCAACTCCGGCGATTTTTGGCCATGCCAAAGTAATGGTGCTTTTATGTTCCTTAGACGCTCCTGTTACGGGCCCGATAGCAGAAATACTCGGCAAATTGGAGAATCATTTTAAATAAACAAGAAAGCGCAACACCGAAACCGAAACCCAACCAAGTGTACTGTATACTTATGACGTAGACGTTCTTACGAACGAACCGGAAGTCGTGCAAGGCATGCCGGTCACGCCGGCGAGGAGTATGAAAACTGTGACAATCGGGACGACCAGCGAAGCGCCGGCCAAACCAACGCTGTCTGTTGCCTTGAGCACAGCAGACGCTCGCTGTAGCGGCCGAAGCGCCGAAGTTAGCGGTGCCCTCGGCTGCGTCACTTCCGCCGCCTTCCCAATACTGACGTCACAGACGCAATGTTGCCAATTTTTGTGGGAAGCCAGGAGGGCGTTTGCAGACAATCTTTAAAATTCAATTGCAAACAATCTGCGCATGTCTCAAGCCTGTAATTTGGCATAAATGACGGAAACGTGCAAAGGAACGTACCCAGCGAATTTAATTGAGATCCATCGACCTCGAAAAATCGCCGGAGTTGGCCTTTAAAATGACACTGCATGCGCGGCCCTTTTTCATAACCGCACTACAGCTAGAGAGCCCTTCTCATTGCGCGTGAGGAGGTTCTGTGAAGACATGAATGTCCCACTTTTTACGCATGGGCTAATGGCACCAGCGAACCTTCTACCGCCCTGGTCATGGCAAGAGATAGACTGCGATATGACATTTGTGGAAGTTTCGAAACGTGCCCCAGAGGCGTATATCCACATGCATTTCCTTGAACCTAAAGAGAAATAGGCTTGCCCAGCATTTTACACTGACGCGTCCGAGTCGCATGCCGGTGTAGCATATGCAGCGATTGGCCCTTCATATTCACAATCGGGAGTTATGCACCCGGAAACGAGCATCTTTACAGCAGAGGCCTTCGCTCTGTTAACTGCCGCAAAGCACATAAAAAGCCTTGAGTTAAAAAAGGCAGTAATATTTACTGACTCTCTAAGCGTAGTTAAAGCCTTAGTAAAAGTCCAAAAGCACAAAAATGCAGTAGTTCACAATCTGTACTCTGTTTTATGCGGCATGTACGTGTTAAACCAGCGCGTCACTCTGTGTTGGGTGCCGGGCCACAGGGGGATTGAAGGAAACGTCCTTGCCGACGAACTTGCTACATCAACAGGGATGAAAGGTGGCAACACTTCCTTAGTGGTGCCTGTTACAGATTTGAAACCACTCCTTCGCAGTAAACTTAGAAGCTGTTGGCAGAACGTGTGGGACAGAGAAATATCAAACAAACTTCACTTAATTAAACCCTATTTAGGTAACTGGCCATCAACGACGAAGTCCCGTAGACGTGAGGCCTTGATCTGCCGCTTAAGAATAGGTCATACCTATACTACCCATAACTACTTGCTGACTGGTGAGGACCCTCCCACCTGCAATAAATGTGGTCAAAGGCTTACAGTTCTTCACGCTCTCCTAGAGTGTCGGCAAGTTGAACCTGAAAGAAAAAAGTATTTTCAGCAGGCTTACCGAGAAAACATTCCCTTGCACCCAGCAATGTTCCTCGGAAGAGATCCAATATTTGACACAGACACAGTCCTGAATTTTGTTGACAGAACTACCACACTGCATATTATTAGTCCTAAAAATACGTAGCACGGCCTACCTTGAGAGGCCGCTGCTGCGATGATTGTACACCTTATAGCACGTACTCGTCGCCCTTGTCTCCAAGGACCCTAACGAGGTATGAAGTGCTACCTTCATACGAATCTCCTTTGATAAGTTCATTTATGCATACCATATTAGCACACTTATTGTATGTCTCAGAAATCATAACATTCTTTTAACAGGTATTTATGTCTTACGCACTTTACAGCAAACGTTTTTAGGCCCATATACAGCCAACGTTACACACTGCCATTGTCATTGACCGCATCATCTCCTACACATCAAATACCTTTTGGCGCTCTTTGGCCATCATTGGCCCTTGCGCCACAAAACAACACATATCATCATCATCAGTAGTAGTACTTTATTCACAGTAAGTAGAATACAGAGCTCACTGCCGGGGCAAGGGCTAAAGGCGAGCAGCCTGACAAAGGTTCCTGTTCCCTCCGCAATTCGTGACAGTGCATAAACTTCGACATAAGCAGAGCTAAAAAATATATATATATTCAATGCATTGGTTTCAGAAAAATGGACAACAAGCAACTTCCAAGTCTACACATAAAATTCACACACGAACAAAATAAGAAGTTTACATAACAAACTTCAAGAATTAGATATCGCTCTCGTAGAAATACACAACTAAACGAAATCGATCAAAAACTTCAAAACTGAAAAACGCAAAATGGATGTAGATGCACCGAATTACACTGTACATTAGTGTAATTAAAATACAAATTTATGAACAATTTAAGCAGTAGCCGAGGCATGAAACTCCACTAAGTAGTTTTATTATGTATAACGGTGGCTATTAATAAGTTCTTTATTTGTTTCTTAAAGGGCGCTCTACTAGCCCTAAAGTTCAATTAACCTTGAATGGTATTTAAAACATGAGGTACCTGGTACGCAACACTTTGTTTTGCATACTTGGTTCTTGTTCTAGGAACTCGTTTCTTTTGTTCTCGCAAACGGTAGTGTGGTCTTTCGGTACAACTTTCTTCATATAGCTTATTCTTTTGAATTAACTGAAGCAATTTAAAATGATATAACTGATCTATTCCGAGTATGGAACTTTTATAGAATAGTAGAGCAGTGCGCAAGCCTTTTAGGTTTCCCCTGTATTTTGCGAAACAGCGCAATATTTTCTTTTGTATAGTTATTAGCTTATAGTGATTCCTTTGCGAAAAATAGAATACTTGCGATGCGCGATAAATTTAATTAGCTTTAGATCATTTATAGCGCTCTAGAGCACAGCTCTTCTACACGACTTGTTTAACCTCAATAAATGAATGTACACATCATAACTCAGAAAATTAAGGTCCAAGTATGCCGTTCTACATCGCCGACAAATGTGGTAGGCGCTGTGGTAATCAGCCCTGAAGTACTGAAGAAAGGGCAGCTTGCCTCAACTACAAAAAGACGCTATTCGCTGTGTCCTTGGACAATTACGATAAGGAACAGGAAGAACTCACACGCATACTTCACGTCTGTTTGCATGGCTACTGTCCTGCAAAATAAGTTGACATCCTGTCGCTGCGAATCTGATTCGTTCAGTGGTTTGCGACTGCAGTCGCGCGGCTGAAAAATTCAGCAGCGAGCGACTGAGCCAATGTAGTACATTAGTCGCCCTGCGACTAGCCTTTTCGCGCGACTGGTGCTAGTCGCAGGTGTCGGCGAGCCTTTAGAGCCGCTCTGAAAAGTTTTTCTTTGATGAGCGAACGAGGCGTCTGCGCTACAAATGCACATATATACCCCATAAAGTGGACGGGAGGATGACCGCCGCCGTAGCTCAGTGATACAGCATCGGAAGCGTTATTCGAAGGTCGCAGGTTCGGTCCCTGCCGGCGGCAAGTTATCTTTTCGTTCACTTTACTTTCTTCACATTTATATTCTAAATACTACAGATAACACCCCTTATACTTTCCTCGGCGTTATTCTCTGTTAGTTCTCATTAATATTGTGTCTAACAAAGAAAATGAGCCCTTAAGAATCATCTTTCTTTCATTCGGAGAGTACGAAAGTCACTCGAGCTCAAGGGACGCCGCTAAACGAACAAACAGAAGATGAGCGCTAACTGTCAAGTGTCACAGCTCGACACTTGAAGCACGCTAGTATCCTTCGCTACTTCGGCCGCCTTTGCAACAGGAGCGCTGTTCAAACTGAGTGTATCCATTGGCGAGCGTCACTTCGTATAGAATTAGTTTCTTGCTATCGCATTCATTGCTTCGCCCTTGCGGCGAAACTGTGACTTTTTTATAATTGTGCAAGCACTCATTAGCCTCATGGTGCAACTAATTTTTTCTGTGTCAATCAGGCCAAACAAACAAAGCAGAATTCACATTCACTTTAATGTGCACCTTCCTTTTCTTATCGCAAACACGGTCATGAGTTCGTGTTTGATTGAATGAAAAAGTTACATTGTGCACCGTGACACTGCACGGAGCTGTTATGGCAATGTACGTGTGTATCGCTAATCAGTACGTTTCTAAGGTCTGCCGTGTCTACTATTTAATAATTAGGAGCTGTACGAAACGCGAAACTGAAATCCAATTATAGATTTTAAAACATTCATACACTAACAGCTTAGACAAAGGAACATTCAGAGGTGAGATAAAGTCGCATTTTATCGTCAAAGACCGAATTTTTATATTTATTTATTTATTTCAACATACTGCAGCCCCGCAGGGCTATCGCAAGAGTGGGCAAATACATACATAGAAGAGCATAACAAGGGCGCTATGGTTAGTAATATACAATAAGAAGTCATCGAGTGATAAAGATCGAACGTAACGAGGTAAACCATTCCACAATTCAATAGAATGAGCAAAAAAAATATATTTAAACCCCACCGTACATGTTCAACTCATGGTAATTTCGATGTAATTCGAATTCATGGTAATTTCGTGGTAATTCTTCATGGTAATTTCATGGAATTACCATGGAATTCATGGTAATTCTTCATGGTTATTTCGAAGACATGTTCAACTCATGGTAATTTCGGGTGGTTGTTGGTCTAGCGGGTGCGATGTATTTGCCGAGTAGTGGGAACCGTGGGGAATTACTTAAGGTATAAAGAAACTTCAAACATTCAACGTGACGACGGGAAGAGAGACTGGAAGCTGTAAGATAGGAAGATGGGAACTAGGTGAAAAATACCTGTCAAAGCGACGATAAATGAAGCGTACAGCTTTCTGCTGAACAGATTCTATTTTGTTGATATCCAAAATGTTTTGTTGCCTTCTGAAATGTTGTCCTCTGACATGGCAGAGGGACCATTTGTCACCACGGCTTGTGGTGATGAGACAAGAGACTATCCGTTTCGGGTCTGGCCCCGATGACGCACGGCTGTCGTCTCTTGGTGTATACGAAGCGCTGCAAGCCCCGCCTGAATACATCGAATGGTCATTATCTTGAGGTCGCGCCGGCCTATACCTGCCTCAGTCTGCACTTTTACTGATTCCCCTGATTAAGTGCATCTGTATGTGACGTTACACTGGACACCGTCGGTGTTGGCAAGATTTGATACAGTAAGTCAGGTATCTTGCACTTGTCGGCCTTGGGGTGGTGAGCTTCCGTGAGTGCGACACGTGTTTCCACAACCTGAACATCAAGGATGTGGGAACGACGGTCACGGGTAATCACCAAATCAGGGATTTGTGTGCCCTGAGAGGTCTTGAAGTGCCTCTCCTGTTGTACCTTCCACCCGACTTCGGTCAGTCGCCGGGATAAGTGCCTCAATATATTATCATGACGCTTAATTCTAGCGTGATGGGTTAGTGACATTTTGGAGGATGTGTCCCAGAGACTCGTCGGCCTCACATCCTGCCCTACATTGCTTGTGTAGCTCCCTCCCCCTCCTCAGCCGGGTCAGATTCGGCATAGCACCTATATAGAATTTCACTAGAATTCCCGCCCACGAACTCCCGCCCACGAAGGAGGGAAGTTCCATCACTGAACCATGAAGTGGAGCCGGGTGCCTCGTTGCATTGTTCTAAGGGCCTCTCGTCGAAGGACCTGTGTAAGTCCTGGCCCCAGTACTTCTGTGACTGTTTGCTCAATCCGACCCTCGAACCCCTTAAGAAGGTGAGTATATATCTGCCTGACTCCTTAGGTGAAGCATAGTGGGCCGCGTGGCGGCAAATGCACATGATGCATTCGTTGACTTTGCCACATTGTCATACCTCTTTACCCGCAAGGCAGGTATGGTGGTCCGCAGACATGGAACTCCAAGGCCACCATCCTCGACAGCCGCATAGTAGAAGCGAAGTGGTGTGTCCTGGGGCAGAGCCAACCATTTCCTCAGGGCAGACCTGATTACTCTGTCAAGAGTGAGGAGGGTGTGGGCGGAGATGAGTCCCAGCACTAAACGATGGCATAACCGTGGCAGCAAGTAGAACCTAAGAACCACCAACCACTGTTGAGGGTTTAGTGGTGCCCTCGAAACCTTGTCGATCAGTGTTAACAACTGTTTCCTCACCAGGCCCTTCTCAACCCCTTAACGGCAAAGTGGACCCCAAGATATCTTCACGTGGATGTACATTCGGTCACTGCCAAAGGTTTCTCGTGAATGTTAAAGGTGAAGTCGGTACGAACCTTTGAGCAACGTAAACGATCTTCTGTCGATGGCTCTTGTGATACTTGTACACCACCTGACTGTATGTTCCGCCCTGTGATTTGTGCATGGATATAGCGCTCGCTTGCATAACGGGGAACTACTTGCGACGGCAGGAAACGCCCGTTTTTCTGTCCAAAGTGATAGTGGCGGTTCGATGGGAACGGAATCGACAGGTACCACAGAGCCAGCAAATTCCCGAATTGTCCTGGACTTGGTATGAGCAAGTTTTCCTGGTGTTCAGAGTGAAACTGGAGCCAGAGACGTGTGTGGTGTCGATATCTGACGAGTGTTTATGATGTGCGTAAATAATCACAGTTGGAAATACAATGTAGCCGTCTTGCAGTCCAAGGTCACCTAGGAAGTTTGAGTCACATCTCCCCTGTAACGAACAATCCTTTCGAACGCCTACCTCAGATGGAAATTAGAAAACAGCAGTTCGGCTTTGCGAAGCGATGTGCCTCTTGCAGCTGCCGTCCGGATGAGTTTTTAAACGCGCAGAACTCCGATAGTGTGTTCTCGTCGATTTGTGGCAGCACAGTCAGATCCTGTGGCTCTGGGTGTCGAAGAAAACGGCACCATTTGCTTGGTCCAAATGCTCCGACAACGACTGCTGCTCAGTCTTTCCGTATCCTTTCCTTATGGGGCCGCTAGCAGACAATTGCGCGACGGCGCCCAAGAAAATGCGGTGGAAGCGACCAGTGTCGCCGGAGCACCAAGCTTTATTAATATCCCCGATTAAAAGCAAACACCAAGTAAAAAACATGGCTGATCCCCCCTTCATAGCAATCGGTATAACACAAAAGTGAAACATGTCTTCACAGCTGGAGGTAGTTGAACGTTTATTGTGTATTGTTTCGCCACAAGGCCGAAGGAATGAAAGCTACAGCAACAAATTGTAATCGCACGCGTTAACGGCAAGCAGCTCTCAGAAATTGCAGCAAGCTCAAAGCAGAAATGACGTACTAAAAGAACATACACAGGAGGAGTGCGAACTGTAACTGTCACAATTGTTACTTCTTTGTGACGAGCGCGCTCCTTTCCGAAACGCGACCACTGTAGCGAGCGAAGTGACCTTGGTGCTCCTTGTAACGTGAACGGAAACGTGCGGTGAAAACAGAAGACGAAGAAACCGCCCCGATCACGAGATAAGCGCGCTCGCACGAAATACACCCTCTGTAGAGGGCCCTCGCATCTCAGCGCGCGGGGTGACGACCTTTAAAGTGCGCCCGGCGCGCTCTTCGCGCCATCTCGCTAGTGATAACAAGAACGCGCTGAAGCCACTGAGCTCCGAGGACTGCCAACGGTAAATGGTGTATATAAATAGTTAGCTGTTAGTAATTTGAGGAACGTACGCTCTGTAGCCGAGTGGCTTCGCGCTGCAGAGCGAGTGGTCGTAGGCTCGACTCCCGGCAACGGAACGTTATCTTCTAGTTTTTAAAGACGATAGTCTTCCTTGGGGAACATAAACGCAGAAATTTTGGTCTGTCTGTTTGTCTGTCTGTCACCCATTTCAGCCACCCGGCAAAAGTTGAACCACTTGCCCAAGGGCCAGCCATCTTGAACTGGTTTGTAGGTTCATACTTGTGTACATTGTGGATCAAAAAGCAAACATTACGCATAACTGAGGCGCAACATCACTACAGAAGTATTAGGTAGTGTTCGTTTACCAGAAAATACATAGATACGTGATTCTAAAGACCCTAGTTTCTTAAGCTGCGCTTGAAATTGCGGCTGCGCCGAAAATGCGGCTCCCAAATGGAAGACGGCGACGAACGCCCTCTGCCACGGAAGAAGGAAACCCTCTGTACAAGCTCATGTTTCGCGACGTATGCCACATGGCGCTGATATCTCACGCAGCGCTCGTCTATCGTCTTTCGGCGAGATTTGCAGCGTAGCACGCAGATACGCGGCCAATTTTTTTCTTTGCTATCTGTTAGTGTATGTTTTACAACGTCATATCCGTGCCGCATATACGTCAGTGGAGCCGTGCTGGACCCCCGGCATAAAACAGTTTCGTGTTAAATACATTACACGCCTCGGGGCACAGGACAGGATTGAGCCACATGTACCAAGGGACGTTTTCGAATTGGCGAAAGGTCAAATTCGGCTCTGTTTTCTTCCAATATCTAAAAAGCATTGGTGAAAGAGAATGAACACATTCGGCCTAAACATATTCTTCCTTTCGCCAAAATCCTGTCGCTTCTTGAGGGAGGTGCTCCACTTGCCTCATGAGAGGACGTTGAGGCGGTGGCTGGCAGACATCTCCATGACACCTGACATCCTACCTGGTGCCATGCATACAATTAAATCTATAACCAAGGAGTTGCCACCTAAACGCAGAGAATGCTGTGTGCTGTTTCATGAAATAGCGTTGAAACGGGATTTGACGTGCGATCAGTCAAATGACATTGTAATTGGCTTTACAGATTATCGAAATAGGAGGACTCCTCGTGTGGCAAACACAGCACTTGATGTGACTGTGCCTAGGATATCGACAAGTTGGATGCAGCCAGTCGCTTTTGTGGTGTCCCACAATGCAAGTAAAGCCCTTGTGATGCCACGGCTTCACTTGGTTTACTTCACTTGGTTAACTTAGAAGAACTCATCGCGGGGCGAGTTGGTAATTAATGACTATGAAGAACTGCGCGAAAAACTGGGACAAGTAACACACGCACAAACGCAGATTTTGTACTGAAGAAACAAGTACAAAGAACGGATACACAAACCACGTGAACGATCATTTGCTGGCGGTTAGATAATCTATCTCTAGTTTGTGCAACGCAACTGAGGGCCTGGCAACGCACATATTGCGATACTTGTGGATAAAAAACGCCACAACTACTTCTCGCGCTGTCCTATCTTTATGGCGGGACAGCACCTTTCTTTCACGCAGCAACGGCTGAAATTTGCAACCTTTGCAATGCAAGTACAAATTCCACGCAGTTTCACTGATGCCCTGTGATCCGTTATACTATTATTCAAACACCTGCCGGTTTGGCCGATATAGCACTTTCCGCAAGACAAGGGAATGAGATACACATCACCCTTTCTACATTCCACCAACCTCTCCAGTGGTTAACTTCATCTTCACTCCACTTTTTTTTTTTTTAATTTCAACTTACTTATCCACCACTGCGCAAACGCGACCCAACTTACTCCTAGAGAGGCTGCCGAATGCGAGCAGCCGTGTTGGATTATTTGTGGTTCGCTCCGGTGCGACTGGCGAAGAGACGCTAATCGCTGGAGCCAGCAAAATCATTTGCGCAATGAATTCTTACTTGTTCAACTGCCTCAGCTTGCCATTATTATACAGCGCAGTTTGAAAAGAAATATAATATTTTATTACTTCCACTGTAATATTCGTTACTTCTGAAAATTATATAGATTTTCCTTTATAAGTGCGATTGCCTGCAGAATGCAGACGGCGCTGCGATCGCTTCCAAATATTCGCAACCACTGGCTCGGGTGCGTGGAGTGGGCCGCTCGCCAGTTGACGTTCACTCTTCGCCGGGCGCAGACGCGTCTGGCGCGTTTTAGGTTCTCGAGCGGTTGGTTGTGTGGTCCGATCTGGTAGGAACTTGCTGCTCAGACGATCCAAACGCATATCCCGGAGATCGGTGGATTATTGAAAGTGGCGTTGTCGCCTTCTCGGATGCGAAAAATTCAGAAGACGCGCTACGCGCGGTTGCGTTTGCTGCGCCACGTGAAGCGTCAGGCAGTTCCTCGTTGCTCTTCGAATAGCTAAGACGCACCGAGCGCGTTTCCTATGCACTCGGGTGCGGGTGAACGTGGTGTTATTACCGTGTGCTGCTTGTTAGAAGAGTTCGGACGCATCAAGCGTCTTTATCGTGGATGCGCGGGTGGTTGTATGTTGTGTGATTGCGCTATGGCCGCACTCCGAAGCGCTAAGGAGCTCAGAGCGCGTTGCTCATAGATTCGAGCGCGGTTGAACGTCGTGTGGTCGCCAGTTGCTGTTTGTTCTTGGATGAGTTCGGACGCGGTAAGCGTGTTTCCCCCCCGCATATTTTCGCACTTTTGGACGTGATGTGGTCGCAATTTCTTCGCTTTTCGAATATTGCAGATGCCCTAAGTGCGTTTCCCGTATTCTTCCGAACTCTTCATCGCTGTGAGGTCACCATGTAGCTGGCTGTTGACGCAATTGAGACGCGCGAATAGTGCTTCCTGCAGATCAGCAGGCTCAAATTTAGATCGCAAAACTTCACGAACTCTACTGACTGAGTATTGGTGTTCGCCTGTAGATTCGTGTCGGAAATACACAGACACGGCACTAGGATGCTTGCTCAGGGTTTTATCAGCATAAGGCCGCGTAAGCATAGTCGCGCGGCGGTAGAATGTTTGTCCCGATTGTCGTCCGTGAAACGCGAAGAAGGAAGATTTCGCTTGAAAGCATTCGTGCGCGTGAGCCTTGTTGCTTGGCGCTGGTGGGGTGTGCGCCTCATGTGTGATGCGCTAAATGCAAAGAAAAGCGTTCGCAGGCACAGCGCTTGGGTGTTTCTCCACTGTCTGCTCCTGAAACCGGCAAGGAAGAATACTTGAGTACAGTACCCTTTTTTGCGCCATTCAGAGCTGCCTCTGAGGAGCCACTTTTCGCTTTTCGTTGCAGCCTCGTTTGCCATTCAGGAGAAAAGAAAAAAATACTTCAGGTGACCCTAATCCTTGATTTAGGTGTCGGGTAGCGGCACTGTCACGTCGGCGTTTGTGTGCAGTGGTGTAATTTTTTGGATAAGTTCGTGTTAACTCTGTGTTTGCCGATGTGAATCTGAGAGGCCCGATAAAACGAACCACGTAGTCCAGACCTGCTCTGCCAGCTGACGCAATGATCTGAAATGTTAAAAAGAAAGATCTTTGGCCAGTCTGTTGTCTGCCTGCACGTTCAATGAACTGATTGAAATATTAATATTGAATTTCCTGACAGTTCATTTGCCCTTAAGTTTACGCGGCACTCGGCCCTCCTGCAACTGATAAACAATGTGGGATTGCGGTGGTCGGCCTCCGTCATTTGTGTAACGCGTTCAACCTGAAATCTCTCTCTTCACTATGCTGGCGAATGGAAACCGGTAACGTGCAAAGAATGACTTTTATGTCGCTCATTCCACACGGCAGGCACAGGCGCTTCCACGCGCAGACAAGCATAATGTCCGTGGAGAGGCCGAGAGGACGACGAAATTGCGAGAAATTGACTGTTATATTACGCTGCATTGTACTACAATAGATATTAGCCTAACAGATTACTCCGTCTGTCACGCGTGTTTTGTCTGTATTAGGACGTGTCTTTCTTATAGCCTGATTTATTTTGAAGGGACGGCGCAATTTCTCTTGAACATTTCTTGACAAAACTTGGTTATTACTGTACCTTGCTTTGTCCGCTACAATATTTTCTTTGGTCGGCGTCCTACTTGGCGGGTCTTATGATATAGCCAACTATGGTGGAGGATCCCTCCGTTGAACCGGCAGTAGAACGCACCGACCATTTTTTAAGACCACGCGTTCCGGCCATTTAGTTACATGGTATATAGCAGCGTATAATGTTAGATTCCTGATTTCATATCCAGATATACAGCCAAGAGGGCTCACACCGAAGGCATGAAATATATAAAATGAAAATTGATAAAGCTGTGAGAATATAAGTGCTAAATACTATGCGGTAACCAATAATTGAAAATGGCTCAAAACTGGAGTACTTTATATACAGTTTCAATTTCGTAATGATTTATATACTATTTTCCATTTCCGTCCTGCTGAGCATATATTATTATTCAATGTTGCCGGATTTAATCTCAAGTTTTGTTTGAGGGGCGTAGCTCCTCTTAGTCTAACCTTGTCACGTCTCCGTTGTCCGGCGTATCTCCCTGCAGCCGGCAGTAAACGGCAGTATCTGTCCAGTGGTGGTGGTGGTGGTGTGCGGCGTGACCACCCTTACTGCGCATGTGCATACCCTCTCCACACACCTCTCCACTCCCCCTTACCATTCCCCATGTCGTCTACCCCTCTCCCCTTTTCCTCTCCACTCACACCCTCCCCTTCCCCTCTCCACTTCCCCTCACCCATAACCAGTCTTAAAAACGGAGGGGGCGTGCACACATGAAGGCTCCCTAAAGACAATGCGCTGCGACAGTACGTGATATGTATAGCCCTCTCCTATGCTTCCCCCTTTTTCTCCTCTCCTACGGTTCCCCCCCCCCTATCTTGCCTCGCGGCGCAGCGGCGCCGACGCAGGCAGCGTCGCGGCAGCGTCTTGATTGAAAAAACCGACCGCTCGCGCTGCACAACCGTTCACTGACCACCCCGTATATATAGGCACTGGATTCTGACCTCCAAGGTAGTGCGTGTGTGCGATTTCTCCTGTGCGTCATTAAACAATGAAAATTCACAGCGTACATGTCAAATTAAAGTGAGCTGCAAGTCGTCATAACTCTCATCGAACCTCTAGTATAAACGCGCCCGATCTCACGTCGGTGATGATGTACTGGGCAGAATTCACGGAAGATTCACGGTTTACCGATGAATATCCGCAGCTTTGCCCACTCATCATCATTCACTCCGTCGATATGCTGTGATTTTTTTATTTACCCGCGCTCAGTTTAATTGTCGACTGTAAGATTCCAGCGTATCTACCTGTTTACTTCCTGCAGTGCGCATTTTAGCAAGGGGAGGACGGCGCTTACAGCTGCGTGCCAAATATGGCATGACCGCCGAAGTCCGTAATATCCAAGATTTCGTACTTAATTTATTGCACGGGAAACGAGATGTTTATTACGCCTAGGGCTTACTTAAGCGTCCATTAAAGTATCATTTTCTTTTTCGAGTTTGGTCGTGACATTTTCGAACCAGCAAGTTTATTGGAAGCCAGGTATAGTTGCGGAAGTCAAGTGTGGTTGTAGCGTAGACGCGTGCAGATGTTATGAGACGTTTGCTAAACTCCATGAATCCACTGCTCTAAGGACTTTCGGATTATGTGGTTATTAGATCATGCTGCGAAGGTGCAGCTGTTGTTAAAGTATACTGGTGAGTTGAAGGAATATTGTCAGGCCTTTTTCGCGTCGAGCACAGGCGTCTTTTTGATTTATGAATGGAAGTGAAGCTGTTGTGGGTGAACGCTCGCGCGAAGACAGTTTGGTGGATGGATGACGCACAGGCAGCCCACTTGAAGAAGGCGGAGAGACGGAGACGCCTGCTTCATGAGACAACTGGACACGTGGCACAGCCAAGAGGAAGAAACCACGTTAAGCTTTTTCTAGAGGCGTAGCTGTTTGATATGTGTAGCTATCAGTGCGACAACCCGGATATTTAGGTGGAGCCTGTACACGGACAGTATGAAGATCTCCGTCGTGCAAGGGCATCATCCATGTCTTGGCCAGCATGATGTGGCAACTCTCTGAGGCGCGCATGAGTGCGTAGCACGAAAAAAAAGCCCCTGTGTTTTTTTTGTTGTTGATGGCTCCCCTGTTCTGCCTCATATGCTCAACGTGATCCAATGCAAGCGTGCGCAACTGCCTCCTCGCTTGCGCTCTTTCCTGCATTAATGTAGAAGAAATGTGATAGGCGATAGATGCGTAGAAACGCTGTGGTTGCACTCTAGGTTCATTAACCATTGCGTTTTTTAAGATGTATTAGATTGTCAAGAAAACTTTCTTGAAAACTTTCATCCTCAAGCATTTATTACGCATCTCACCGAGCACGCTCACCGTCTTTCTAGCGCATTAAAGGGGCCCTGCGACACTTTTGCGACCACCTTATTTAGCACTGGAACGCGTATAGTAATGAATTCCGAGACGAATGCAACAAGAATGATGTAAATTGGTGCACGAAAAGTGAAATTATGAGTCCTCAAAGTTCAAAACTCGAGCAGACGACGACGAGAAACGTTCCCTTTCGTATTTCACTCTCCCGCTGACGTCAAAGACCGCTTCCAATCACCGCGCGCGTCTCTTAAAGACCTACCGGAAATGTCACCTCATGGTGGCCTACACATAGTACCTTGCTACCATTCTTTTTGACGGCGTCGTTACCATGGTTACGACGAACCACGTGCGTCGGATAGCAGACGTTCCACGGTTTGTTGTGTAGCGAGCATGGACGATCTGACAGATCTCGAGCGCGAGCTCCTGCGACGGAGCGATGCGTTGCATGTCGTGCCTTACGAGGACACGCCACTGCAAAGTGAGAGTGCATCGCTAAGCCCCGCGCAACGTGAGCAAGACTCTGATGACTCGGACGAACCGCCACTGCCCGATGACCCGGGCCATGGTGGCCCGGGCGAACCGCCACTGCCCGATGACCCGGAACGCGTTGATTGGTAAGCTTTGAGAAATTTTTTTTCGTTGACAGCATTGCGCCGAACTGAGCGTTTGTGTTTCGCAGGTGCCGTTGTGGCCGTTGTCGCCCTATGCCAACTGCGCCGGAGCGTCTATGCTGCCGGGACATGCGGCAATGCACAGAACGGAATGTGGAGTGCATATGCGAAGACGAATATTTCTACACCATATGCTTAGACACTGAGGTGCTCCGGGTAGCCTACTGTGAGCTTCGAGAAAGGGGAGAGGAGCCTGTTGTGGACGTCCACGAGTAATATTTGCTTTCTAATACTGTAGTGGTGATCGTCTTCGACGCATTGAACTAATATACTAGTTCACGCAAACTGTTTAGTCGCTATCGTGCAAGGACGCGTAGTGTTTCCATATTGTGCACGAGATCACGCAAATCGTGTTTAGGTGCGTGTCCGCAAAGCTTTTCATGCACGGCACTCATGGATTGACACGCGAGGACTTAGGTCTACGCAATCAACGTGCTGTTGTTTACACGGTATTATGTACGCTCGTTTTATAATGGCGTAATTTGAACTCAAGCGCTTATATCAAAGCCAACGTTACTTTTAATGGCCAGATTCGCGGGGACTTGACGCGTTTAACTCGAGAATTTATATGCATGCCAGTGCTTATACTCAAAGTTTTCATGTGTCGTTTCAATACGCGAGCACGTAATGGGGGGATTGACAGAAATGAGAACAGCGCGGCGCGTCGATTTCATCGCGCTGTGGCCTTCGTGCTCGGTTGCGTGATGGATGACTGTAGTTTTATTATTATTATCATTACCATTCCATCTACTAACGCTTGAAAAGAAGTGCGAAACAGCAGAACGTGTAGATGCCACACTGTTCGCGTTTCTTTTCGTCGCGATAGCGCAGAGCGCCAGCAGATGACGCAAATGTCAAGCCTACATTGTTTTACTTCGAAAAACACTATGAGAGTGTGAGAGACGCCGTAGTGAGCGGGTTCTGGCAATTTCGACCACCTGGGGCTTTTCTAAGCGCGCCTAAATCTACGCACATGGGCTTCCATCCAAATGTGGCCACCACGGCCGGGATAAATGGTAAAGTTGAGGTCGAGTAAGATGCCATGCTAAAAGCGACCACAAAAGTTTAACGCCTCTTAATAGGCTGAAACGAGTCATACTAACGCGTGGGAAGCAAGCGAGCAATTAGGAAGCGAATGTGAGGGGGGTGTGAATGTGTGGTCGTGATGGTAAGTATTTTCACCAATTTTGCAGGAAGTATCGATATACGGCCTACCGGCAATTCACTCGATGGATGTGGGGTAGGCTTGGGCCCAGGAACAGAAAGACTATTCCTGCATGTGCGGTCTGGATGATCCGTAAAATGTTTCCGTCAGCAAACTACCAGGGTTTCAAGTACCCAGATTTATGAGATGTGCTTTGGACTGGTAATGGTATGGCATCATGGTAATGCATGCGATTGTAAATAAGAAACTGAAATTTATTTGCAACCTCTAGTTTGTAGATAGGATTACCTTTGCAATGAAAGTTGGCATTTAATTAGTGTTGCACCCGTCACTCTGTCATGGCTACTTTACTACACAGATGGCAAGGCAAAATAAGCTCCCTAGTGCAAGAGGTTACATAATATTCTTGGGGCGAGAGGAAGGCATGCAAGTCAATTGAAGAACTTGTGTTAAAATAACAATGACATGTATACAATCGGTGTCATGAGGAGTGGGCAGTAATTTTACAGTACAGCAGATGCTAATTTATGGTAACTACATTATTTTAAAATAGTTCACATGGAATGTCAACTAAAATGCTGTTATGTAATTATCAGTGCTAAATATTTTTAAAAACAGCAAGTGTACAGTCATGGGTAATGAACGGTCACATATGCAGTACATGGCAGATTCATTCTTCGCACCAGAAAATTTATTGCGGAATCGAGCAAGGTACATAAAAGTGTGTGGTGAGCCTCGGAGAAAAATAGCATGTCATAAATTAGAGACGCAGCATAAATTATTTGCAGTTCAGCCAAATGGCACCACACTGTTTATCATAATGATATCAAGTAAGTCACAGGTTCGTATCAATATGTATTACATGTACACAAGTGCAAACCACATCAACACACAAACAAGCTCATCGCAAGAATAAGTGCTACTCTTCCATAACATTTGATGAAAGCAGTATGAGCAGCCTTTTCTTTGCCGCCCATGCCCTGGCACAAAGATGTGTGCCCTCACGTATGGCAAATGTTTCAGTTTCCTTTGATATAAGCACATCATAGTTTGCAGCAGCAGGTTGTGGTCTGAGGCACATAATATGTCAGTAATATCCTGCAAAGCACTTTTACGGCTTGCAAGCATTCCAAAACTTGCACCTATCAAACATGGTACAACGCTCAGAGAGCAGAGGCAGACATGGCAGTGCATAAAACATGTCAATAGGCAGCGCAGTCTCCCTCGTTGAAAACACACATAAGCGTGCTGTTATGCAAATAAGTTTCAAATTACACGTGGACACAAATTCACAGCACCAAAACGAAGTCATGTGGCTTTATGAAAGTTGTAGCCCACATTTTTTTATTACACCCAATATATCCTACAAGGCACTAGTGGAGTTGCAATGAGTACAGTGCATGTAGAGTGTACATACCCTGCCCTACCACCTGGAAGCTAATGGCCTCATTCCTTCTCGATATGCACACAACACTGACAAGTGATGAAGTGCACAAGAGTTGCTCTGTGGCGCTATTTTGGGCCTACTTGGGCAATGCAGAGAAGCTAACTGAAATACTAAAAACTGTAAAAGAACCGAACCAACACGATTGATGATAAGGTAAAATATTCTACAACTATGTATGGAGAATAATGTTACAAAATGACTGGTCCGTTAAAGTGTCAGTGCTCTAGTGATGCAAGCTTCCTGCGCTGCTGGTCTGAGTTTACCATGGCCGTGATGTGAAGACATCTCTAGAGGGGCAGTCCCAGGTTTCGCGGCACCAACAAATGTTATGAAATGACTGCTTCCCCAGACATGGAAGGGAAACGTCCGCTCATTGCCAGTGCACGTGCACGTGCCAGTGGAGGCACGTGCCAGTGCACGTGCCTCCGTGCCCTCAATGCCGCCTCAGTTTCCCCTTCTTGAACGGAGTCTGGCACCCTCCAGGTTGCGCTATTCTGCACTATTTCAACAACAAAGCTGTTCAGCAAATCATTCCTTGTTCACCTCGTACCAAAATACTATCATCATAAACAAGTATGTGTCTGCAGAAATTGGGTTACAGTTGACTTTCGTTAAAAGCAACCTTATGGGACCAGGAAAATATGTTCTATTTAATAGGAGTGTCGAACGACGATTTATTATCAGACAGCGACATCTTAAACAGCCCAGGTAGCACCGGCAGAACATGAAGGTAGATCGTGCGCACAGCAACCAGACATGGAAGCTCTTCTTTCTCTTCCTCACTACAATGGCCCCGGGAGTGAAAAGGAGCCATCCTGGCTACTAAGGCGCAGGTAGGATCACAGGGTCATAATATGGCTTGAGTCGGCTGACACGCACCGTGTCACGACTGCGATGTCTGAGGTCGTGGGATTGCGTCACAGGTTTAACGATGTAGTTGACAAAGGATGTGCGGTCATTTACACGGTAAGGGCCATCATAACGGGAAAGAAACTTCGTTGAAAGTGCAGGGCTGTGAGCTGGGACCGACAACCAAACGAGTGAACCAGTCGTAAAATGTTGTGTAGACAATTCGTTGTCATGCCGCAGCTTCTCGCGGGCTTGAGCGGCAGTCGTAAGTGTACGCGCAAGCTGCCTACAGTCCTCTGCGTATTTGGCCGCATCAGACACTGTTGTGCACTCGGAAGTGTCGGGTCGGTACGGAAGCAATGTATCCATTGTGCAAGAGGGCTCTCGTCCATATAGCAGAAAGAATGGTGAAAAGCCAGTGGTAGCTTGTGTGGCAGTGTTAAAAGCATATGTTATGAACGGCAAAACAGTGTCTCAGTTGCTATGATTCGAGGCGATGTACATAGTCAACATGTCGCCGACAGTACGGTTGAACCTCTCCGTCAAGCCGTTCGTTTGCGGATGGTAGACTTGTGGTGGACGATGTTGCATGCCACGAGAAGGGCTTGTATTACTTCGGAAAGGAACACGCACCCTCAGTCACTGAGCAGTTCGCGTGGTGCTCCATGTCGAATGACGAAGTTCCGCAAAATGAAGAATGCGACTTAGCGTGAAGTAGCGGCTGGAAGTGCTGCGGTCTTGGCGTAGCGTGTGAGGTGATCGACTCCTACTATTATCCATCGGTTACCCGAGGAGCTGCAGGGCAGAGGACCATATAGGTCTATGCCGACACGATGAAAGGGACGAGCCGGACAGGGCAGCGATTGTAACTCGCCAGTAGGCCGCTGGTGAACTTTTCGTCGTTCACATGCTGTACAAGCTCAAACGTACTGGCGGACAGGCCATACATTCCGGCCCAGTAGAAACGTTGTCGTAGCCGAGTATACGTCTTCAGCTCACCGGCGTGACCGTTATGAGGAGCAGCACGAAAATATTCGCATATTTCAGAACGCATGCGCCGGGGAATCACGAGTAGCCACTTGCGACCATTGGGTAAATAGTTTCGCCGGTAAAGGATGCTGTCATGCACAGCAAAGTGAGCGGCTTGGCGACGAAGCGTTCGAGAAGAGCATGTGGTGTGTGGGTCGTCGAAGAAGTTTATTATAGCTGAAAGGGATGGATCCTTTCGCTGCTCGACCGGCATGTTAGCGACGTTGATGGGAGATACGGCTGCAAAGGACATTGATGCGGAGGCCACATCGACACGTATCTGCGATCGGGAAAGCGCATCGGCATCAGAGTGATTCCTGCCCGATCGGTAGACAACGTGGATGTCGTGTTCTTGTAAGTGAAGCGCCCAACGCCCGAGCCGTCCTGACAGATCTTTTAATGAGGACAGCCAGCAAAGGGCGTGGTGGTCAGTAACAACGTCGAAAGGGCAACCATAGAGGTATGGACGAAATTTGACAAGAGCACAAATGATGGCTAAACATTCCTTCTCTGTGACGGAGTAGTTTCTTTCTGCCTTCGTTAAAGTGCGATTGGCATACGCCACAACGTACTCGTTGTAACTGTCTTTCCGTTGCGCTAGGATTGCACCAAGTCTGATGCCGCTGCCGTCCGTATGTATTTCTGTAGGCGCTGTGGGGTCGTAATGACGAAGGATCGGTGGTGAAATTAGTAGGCGACGTAGTTGCTCGAAGGCTTCAACACACGAGGTTTACCACGCGGAGATGCCGTTGCTTGCGGTAAGCAAATTGGTCAGTGGTGCGATGATACTTGCAAAATTGCGCACAAAACGCCGAAAATAAGAGCAGAGCCCTATGAAGCTGCGGAGTGCCTGAAGAGTAGTGGGCTTTGGGAACTCTGCGACCGCGCAAAGCTTGGCGGGGCCAGGAAGAACACCATCCTTTGATACCACGTGCCCTAATATTAACTTACGGGCAGCAAAACGGCACTTTTTGATGTTCAGTTGGAGGCCTGCAGAGGAGAGGCAGGTCAGTATCTGGAAAAGTATTGGAAAATCGGTCGAAAACACGACGATGTCATCAAGATAACAGAGGCATGTTTTCCACTTGTAGTTGCGAAGGATGGTATCCATCATGCACTCGAAGGTTGTGGGCGCGTTGCACAGGCCGAAAGGCATGACGGTAAATTCGTACAAACCGTCAGGCGTGACGAAAGCTGTCTTTTCGCAGTCATTTTCAGCCATGGGCACTTGCCAACAGCCCGAGCGCAGATCCAGAGATGAGAAGTACTCCGCGCCTTGTAAGCTGTCAAGGGCATCATCTATCCGGGGCAGCGGATAGACATCTTTGCGAGTGATCTTATTCAGCCGACGATAATCCACACAGAAGCGGATTGACCCGTCCTTCTTGCGTACTAGCACCACAGGAGAAGCCCAAGGACTGTGGGAGGGGCGAATGACGCCATGCTGCAGCATATCGTCGACTTGCTCGCTAATTACCCGTTGTTCGGCAGCCGACACGCGGTATGGGCGCTGGCGTAATGGAGCGTGGGAACCAGTGTGGATGCTGTGAGTGATGCTCGCCGCACGTCCCAAGGATGGTTGGTCACAATCAAACGATGACCGAAAATTCTGGAGGAGGGCGAGGACTTGGCTTCGGTATGGATTCGGCAGATTGGCGTCCAAGGCGGCTTCAAGAACGTCTGACGACGGCAAAGACAGTGATGGTGAGGTGCAATGCTCGGAGGAAGTAAGGGCGTCGAGCTGATAACAGGGCGAGTCATCGGAAGTCTCAAGAATGTGAATTGGGTCAATGGGCTGAACATGACCTAGTGGTTCTCCGCGCAGTAAGGTTACGCGGTGCTTAAACGGATTGCAGACAAGCATAGATAATAAGCCGGATGCAGTGGTGAGAACCGCAAACGGGAGAGGTAGAGCCCTCCGACGCAGAAAAATAGGCGACGGCGTAAAAAGTACAGTGGCGTCTGTCGCGGCGGAGCAAGATACGGGCACAAGGACTGACATTTCGGTGGTACTTCCGTGTTGGATACAACAGTGAGCTTTGCGGCTTTAGTTGCAGAAGGCTCGGGCAATACGGATCCAGAAAATGGGAAAAGCGCCACTTCGGCTCGGGCACAGTCTATGATGGCATGATGTTGCGACAAGAAGTCCCGACCGAGGATGATTTCATGGGAGCATGAAGAGAGCACGAAAAGTTCGACAACGTATAGAACACCGTCCATGACCACCCTTGCGGTGCACAGAGCATACGGTGCTACATGCTGCGTACTTGCAGTGTGCAGTAGCATGCCAGATAGCGGCATGATGACCTTATGTAGTTTTCTACAAAGCTTCTCGTCCATGACAGAAACGGCAGCCCCAGTATCAATAAGCGCTATTGTGGCAGTTCATTCAACTATAACGTCCAGTAAATTGCACGGCGACTGTGCAGGCCTTGTAGAAGTTGCGGAGCTTGCAGTTCGTGCCTGCGGAACTGCAGCAGCTAGTTTCCCTCGCTTGGCGACTGGGGACGACGTAACGGTGAAGGCGAGCGATGACGTGGGGAGGGTGATCGATGGTTGGCGAAAGAACGTCGAGGTAGCGGCGAAAAGTCTGGGTTGGAACGCATGGGATTACCGGTATCATCATGCGAATAGCCGTATCCAGGTACTGCAACAGTTGCATTAGCAGAAGGCATGATGCGATTGCAGAAGCGTGCGACGTGGCCGGCGAAACCGCAAGCGAAAGTGGACCAGGTCTGTAGTTGACGCTCATGATTGTGGAAGCAGAAGTTCCCAACATCAGCGAGATAGAAGATGACGGCACGTAGTTTGGCCGGGTCATCCCACTTGTTGTGCTTGCTGACGCGCTCATAGATTGAAAGCCAGTCTTCTGCACCAGTCTCACCTGCTGCGCTAAAGACTGGAGGGTCGCGTTGCCGCTGGACGGCCCCGCAGCTGGTGGAATGGGCGGCGGCTTCAGGCTGATTGTCCACAGCGTTGGTCATAGTGTTTGAAACAGCTGGCAATGTTCCGTTGCGAAGTTCCAGGTTGAGGCCAGGGATTCCAGCACCTCCACCAGATGTCGTACGACAATTTATTATCAGACAGCGACGTCTTAAACAGCAGAGGTAGCACCGGCAGAACACGAAGGTAGATCGCGCGCACAGCAACCACAGACACGGAAGCTCTTCTTTCTCTTCCCCACTACAGGAGTTCCAATTACTGAGAGATGAAAAGGGTTGCTGACTGACTACGAAACCAATCATATTAGAACCATCTGTTATATTTAAGCAGCAGTTCTGTTTAAGAGATTTCCGTTTACTGAGAGTTTACTGTAATTACACTACTCGCCACTGGGCCGAAAAATGGAGGCAACAGTTAGCCCAACAAACGGGTATGTTTGTTGGGCTAACTCTGTAACTACTCTTACTGGACGGATTCTAAAAATTTTCGCGCCAGTGAATTCGTGAGGCAATAAGCTCCTTTAGTGAGCCCATTCCATGGCTGCTTGGAAAAGTGTTGCAGGGCCCCTATAAAATTGTGAAATCGTACTGGGATAAAATTCACGTTCCAGCACTTCCGAACCGAGACTGTCGTGCGGAGATCAACTCAGCTTTTTATTTTCTTGGCTGTTGCAGGTCGATCATTGTGCGTGTTTTAGAAGTGGTGCCTTTTTTTTGTCTTTCTCTTCCAGATGCTCGGAGCGATGGAGAAGACTCGCATACATCCATCATTTGTTCCAGCAGCTTGCCAACATAAGCTGCATAGGAAACAATACATCCAGCATCTGTGTCAAGAGCTTGCCGACATAAACCGCATGGATAAGAGCAATTACACCCGACGTGCAGCTCTGCACGATACATACCATATGTTGGTTTCGTTTTCACAGGGCACACGACTTCTTCGCCCTTTTTTGCCCGCAGCATTTTCCTTTTCCACCTTAACGCTCCAGATTCGGTCGTTGCCTGTTCTCGGCCTGCATTCTCGTTTTGATGGAGGGCTGCAAGCTGTGTTCTGGAAATAAAGTAGCCTTTTAATATCACTGACAATATTGACTTATTGCCTCAAGTAGCTATGAATGCTTTTCACGTGGCAAAAACATACCTTGCCATCATAGCAGCAGGGCTGAAGGCCACAGCCTTGGGGGCAAACCTTATCATCAGGCTATGGTATGACTCCAAGCTGAATGTATTGGCGTATGATGACAACTGCTCCAGGTCCTTTAGCAGTGTCCTTTGAGATGTTACTGCGACAAGACTCGCGTATGCAGGAGTACCTAAAAATGTTTGCACTTTGAAGCATTCCCTTCATGAGTATTATTACGCATAACCTCACCTGGAAGGAGCCACTTGCCATTTGGTAGGTCATCATGCAGGCACCGTGGATATGGCTCTCCGTGGCCATGGTGCACATTAATGACATGGTTTAGCATGCCTGAAAAAAATTTGATTAGTCAGACTGCAAGTCGACTAAACATGCATACATTACACATACAGGAAAATGCGAAAAAAGTAGAAATAGCTCACAAAAATAGCACTGTGTACAATTTAGAGTGAGTGAAAATAATGGCCGCATATATGTAAAATCTGCATGTAGAAATTAGCAATAAAAATGCCCCCTATAATATTTTGGAATAAGCTAAGTAAAAGTTTCATCCATTTTTTAGAAGCCTAACAAAGCCGTTTGCAGTGAAAAACATGATGTGCAAGTTTTGTTCTCTTCGTCACATTTGTTACACTTTTGCGTAATAAAGCAGCACTGCCAATAAAGCACTGCCAAGTGCAGGGAGGCAGCAAAAGCACAGTTATTTTGAAAGTATTTCCAAGCATGTGCGTGGCTGCGGGGTAGAACACCTGCTTGCCACACAGAGAGAGTGGGTTCAATCCTCACTCGGATCCGGAAATTTGTATTATTTTATTTGCCTCTTTCTGGATTTTTCTGTCACGGACAAGATGACAACCAACGATACGATGCCGGAATTTCTGCGAAGCAAGCTCTTCAACGCTATCGCGCTAATATTGCCTATACAAACCTTGCTCTATAAGCTAGCAATGGATGAATCCAGTGCTAAATTATGTCCTTCTACTTCCACACAATGACATGTCAATGTCTGCGGGAAAGGTACTTTATTACCACGCAAACATGAAGTTCCAAGTTGCGTTCATAATATTGCTTTGTAACAAATTCCTCACTCATTATCGAAGGCCTCCTTGAAGTCAATATATTGTCACGGGTGAGAGTATAAAAAGAAGAAATGTATTTACAAAATATACAGACGGAGATTGAAGCAGCTGCTACCAAGATGGAGGAACAGCAACAACACGAGCGCTATTTCATTCTTCGTCTTCATCGTCTTGTTGAAGCGTTCTTGTTCCTGATGGCATGTAACATATAACCCCCGCCGTTGGTAGCGCCGTCTCGGCGCTTAAGAAACAGCAGGATCATGTGCAGAGAAGTAGGGCTTGAGGCGGGAGACGTGCACGATATCAGTAACGGGTAGCGAAGATGACGAACTACTGTCCAGAGGAGCGATCTCGTACGTGACCTCAGTGAGCTGGCGTAAGACCTTGTAAGGCCCGGAGTAACGAGAGAGAAGCTTCGATGATAGGCCAACGTGGCGGCACGGTGTCCAAAGGAGGACCAAAGAGCCTGGGGAATACGTAACCACTCTATGATGGCTATCGTAGCGGGTTTTCTGAGACAGCTGGGAGGCAGAAAGACGATCCCGTGCGAGCTGTCGAGCCACTTGAGCGCGAGCAGTTACATCTCGGGCGTACTCCGTGAGAGTGGGCGTGGCGGATGGTAGAAGAGTGTCAAAGGGTAACGTGGGATGGCGGCCAAACAACAGATAGAAAGGGGAGAAGCCAGCGGTGTCGTGGCGGGACGAATTGTATGCGAATGTCACGTAAGGCAAAGTGCTATCCCAATCACGATGATCTGCGGAGACGTACATGGATAGCATGGTGGTCAAGGTGCGATTGAGGCGCTCCGTAAGTCCATTTGTTTGCGGGTGGTAGGCAGTGGTGAGCTTGTGACGCGTGGAACACGAACGGAGAATGTCCTCGACGACCTTCGAAAGAAATGAGCGACCACGGTCGGTCAGTAGCTGTCGCGGAGCGCCGTGGTGGAGAATGACGTCGTAAAGCAAAAGTCTGCGACGTCGGTGGCACAGCTTGTAGGTAGTGCCCGCGTGATTGCGTATCGTGTCGCGTAGTCAGTAGCTACGGCAATCCACTTGTTACCACTTAGAGACGTTGGAAATGGTCCCACGAGGTCGAGGCCGACGCGATAGAAGGGGACACTTGGAATGTCGATAGGTTGAAGAGGACCAGCTGGGGACAAGGAAGAATGCTTGTAGCGCTGGCAGGAATGACAAGCAGCAACATATCGCCGCACCGAACGGTAAAGGCCGGGCCAGAAAAATCAACGCCGTACGCGATCATACGTGCGGGTTGCTCCGAGATGGCCAGCGGTGGGGGCGTCATGAAGCTGTTCAAGCACAGTGGAACGGAGTGACGCCGGAACTACGAGTAGAAGCTCGAGGCCCTCGGAACTGGTGTTGCGTCGGTAAAGAATGCCATCGCGTAGCACAAACAAATGAAGTGACGGGTCCGCGGGATTAAGACGTAGACGGTAGATGATAGGTCGCAGGTAGTCATCACGCAGTTGCTGGTTGCGTATGTCGGCGAAATCGGATATGGCTAAGACACAGGCATCGGAATCGTGCGCTGACGCCTCAGGAGGATCCACTGGATGACGGGATAGACAGTCGGCATCCTGGTGCATTCGGCCAGACTTGAATGTTACGTTGAAGCTGTATTCTTGAAGTTTCAAAGCCCAGCGTCCAAGTCGTCCAGTGGGATCTTTGAGGGACGACAACCAGCACAGCGCGTGGTGATCGGTAATTACCGAAAAGGTGTGACCGAACAAGTATGGTCGAAATTTTCCGACGGCCCAAGCTAGTGCGAGGCACTTACGCTCAGTGATAGAAAACTTGCATTCTGAAGGGGAGAGGAGGCGACTGGCGTAGGCAATGACGCGATCCTGTCCTTGTTGCCGCTGGGCGAGAACAGCCCCGATACCATGGCCGCAGGCATCGGTGCGAACTTCTGTAGGGGCCGACGGGTCAAAATGAGCCAAGATGGGTGGTGAGGTAAGGATCGTAGTAAGTGTGCCGAATGCAGTTGCTTGGTCGGTAGCCCAGTGAAACGACACGTCCTTTTTCAGGAGTTCCGTGAGAGGACGGGCGATGTTGGCAAAATTCTTGACAAAACGACGAAAGTAGGAGCACAGGCCGACAAAGCTCCGGACATCTTTCGCGGACCGTGGTATCGGGAAATCTTTAACGACTCGAACTTTCTCAGGATCAGGCTGCACGCCACGAGCGCTGACAAGGTGGCCTAGCACAGTGATTTCCCGACGGCCAAAAAAGTATCTGCTCGAGATGAAGAATAAAACTGCGCTTAAGACGGGACGAGACGAAGACACAGACATCAGCGCCGTGTCTCTGTCTTCATCTCGTCCCGTCTTAATCAGTGTTTTATTAATTATCTATAATACACCAACCGGCCCGAGCAAGCACAATTGTCCAGGAGTATCCAGTTTTCATATGCTGCGCTGTGCTGCACCGCATAATATGCAAGCTAACGTGCATATAAGAAGCAGCTCCTGAAATCTCGCGGCTTTCTCAAACAGCACATAAGTACCTAAATGTGCCGTTTGGAGACGCACGAAACATCATTGGTCAAAGCGGTGTCACGTGAACTGCCGCCTCAGGCAACGGCGTTTCAGCGGACGCCTTGTGACGACGTGAACCCACCGCTAGATTTGAAATGCGCCGCGCTTACAGCCGATTCGTCAAAGCGAGATCACGTGACCTGCCGCTTCAGCCAATGGCACATACTAACTTGGAGATGTCTACAGACGCCGTCAGCTACTACGGCGCAGGCTTAAATACGACATATTCGCTGGAAAATACAATCGTAGTTGCAAAAGAGATACGGCGAAATATAGTCAACTATACTCCGCGACAACTTTTCTTGGCACCACTGTGGAAGCTACAGAGCCAAAGTGCCTGCATGCGCGCGCGCCAAGAAATAGTACCTATATTTATTTTCTAATTCGAAAAGTTACCTAGCTCAAATAAATAAAGATTGCTTCATTATAAAAAGAGAACGAGTATGGGAAGCGATTCGTGAAAAATGTTATCGTAAACTTCAAGTTTGTTTCTGTCTTTATTTTTTGGACAGCACCAGGTTTTTCTCACGCCTGCACCACATTTTCCTCACGCCTGCTCTCTCAGAGTCTCAGTAAACATGGCGTCCGCGATGCCCCCTGAACCGTTGGCCTGAACCGTGTGCGGCCGCCAACTCGCCGTTTCGTTCTCCGAAGAAGCTGTACTCTAAATGTGACATAAAGTGGCTATCAAACCAGACCACGCAAGTTATCTGAAATGTCATCGCTGGAGTGAGGCGCCGTCAGCGTGACTTGTCTGCAAATGCAGTGTGCCGGACTGTCGCCGAGCTCACCGGAGTGAGTGAGCGAACAGTTAAGCGTATCAAGGCTGAAGCTCTGCGGGCCCCACTTGCCTCCCCGAAGCGCAAGAAATTGAATTTCTCGGGCCAAACTGAGAAGCGCATCACCGGCAAGACGCGGCTGCTGCGCCATTACACGTTTGCGTTGGCAGCATTGCGGCGCAAAGTGCACAGCTACTTCTTGCGCAATGAGATACCTACGGCCGAGAAACTACGCTCTGTGAAGGTGTGTGACCAGCGAAGCTTGATAAAATAATCTGCATCAGTCTCTTTTTGATTAAGCGTGAGCTATCTTTAAATCTAAACCCAATTCAGCGGCATCATGGTACTTGCATTCCGTATTTATTCGAATACAATGCGAGCTTTTTCTCCAAATTTTTGCTACTAAAGTCGCCCCTCGCGTTACAATCGTGATGGCGTTACAATCTAGCAAACGCCGTATTCAGGTTGCGGTGTGCGCTTGGTGGCGTTCATCATATTCCCATGTGTCTTATTTTGATGTCTTCGGGCTTCACCCGCAAGGACTGTTTGGAATGCTCCGCGCAGACCGCGATGCGATTTTCCAGAAGCGCCACGATTGTTTTAGATCTTTCTGTTAAGATTGCGCACGGTACGCGAACAGTGAGAGATTACGTGGCCACCAGCGATAACCCTGGAACATTCGACAGAACATGTATAAAAGCCGACACGCTTTACGACTTGTCAGAATTATTGACGGACGACGCTCTGACTGACTCGTTTCCCGCCCACAAGTTTGGCCAAATAAAGAGTTTCATCTTCGACACACCCAATGCTGCCTTTGTCAACGTAACAACCCTGCGACAATATACAGTACAGTAGGTAGATGCATCTACGCACACTGATGTTCCCATTCTGCATGTAGACGTGGTGCTAAACGCTTTAGCGATACGAGCAAGCGAAACCGAAACTGGAACTCAAATTGGCTGCAAGATGCCGAACTACTTGCGTAGTAACAAAAATGTGCCGATGCCCCGCCTCCGTAGCCTTGGCTCCAATGCCAAGATAAGTTGTCGCCGAGTATAGGTTGCGGTTGCGTTAATAAAACTCAACGAAGATGACACGATGATCTCATGCGCAGCAATGTGCCTTGACGACGAGTTCGAGATCAACACCCGCCAGCATTGTCTACCTGGCTTATCAAGAGGGCGATAGCTTGTGTTTACTACGTGCCATCTCCCAGGCGTAAGATGGCTAATACGCTGACATAGAAATGGGCTTTAGTTGCACGAGGTGTGCACCGCAGTCCGCTAAGAATCCTTTCATTGCGACCTCACTTCGCACGTTTACGAATAACAAAAATGACGTACGCCCGTAGTGCAAACGATCCTCCACAATATCACAAGGAAACATTTTAGTTGGCACTTTCCAGTGTAAGTACTGTCAACACAGTCATACTGACGCCTCAGCATAAGCATTTTATAAAACGTTGTAGGTACTGGGCTTGCTGCGTCCCGTCCGTAGTTAAAGCCAGGAAGACGGAGGCTTCAACTCGTAACAAACAACAACAACAATTTATTTAACTCTACGCTGCATACGGCGTGGTCGGTCCAGGCACGCGTGACGACGAGGCGACGACCATGATTGGCGGCAGCAGCAATCGGCCAGCGCGGGTGGCAGCATCCGTCCCTCCTGGCGTCCCAGGCACGTCTCCCCTGGGCAGCGCGCAGGCTGCCCGTTTTAAGCCGCGCAGCTGGGCCACGCGCACCGCCTTTGCGCAGCACGTGGCGCTATCTCGCGATAGCCGGTGGGCGTGGTTCCCACAACGTAAATCATGGATATTATGTCAAATTACTGGTGACGCCCTGATTACCGACTGTTGATTACATAGACAGCGGCGCGTATTTCTCCCCCTTTCCTACTAGGGTTTATGCTGGCATGTACGACTAAATAATCAGATCTACCAGTTCCTGGCTGTGATCTATATTGCTCTGGTTACATCTATGGTATAAAGAAATTTTCCAACAGGGTTACGAAAGCAGCCATTGTTTCAGCAACTCGTTTGGTGTGAACGTGCGCTTGTATATTGCACGCGAAGCCGAACTGGCGAAACACCGCCGGCGAGCGCTCATGTTACCAATACACCCCTGGGGCCGCCGCTGAGCAAAGAAAGCAGGGTCCATTTTGCTAGATAGGTTCATTCCGGCGCTCGAAGTCGACGTTTGCAGCTTAGTGATAGTTTTCAATTGCCGCATCCTTACGCATCTCTGAATAACACTATTTTAAAATATCATCATTTACAAAAAAGAAACGCTGTTTCAAGAAGCTAATGCATTTTATTTGCATCGAGAGCAGTGAGAACGAGTGAACCGCCTGCATTACCGAGTCATTTATGAGGGCGTTATGCGAAAGAAAACCCTACCACACTTCGCTTTCAACTGCCTCTTAAATACTTGGCTACCGCGACAGCTTGCGAGAAAAATAAACTTAGATGTCATACCAGCTTGGCCGCAGAGGCTTGCACAAGTGCACAGTTGAGTGCAGTTAAAACGCTGAACGGGCTGGCACTTGTCGCGTGCGGAGAATGGGAAGCGCGGGAATGTGCCTCTGCGAAGCCCAGGCGCGGCTCCCTCGCCGAGACGCGCTTTCCAGACTGGCCGTTAACTTCGATGCCCGATGCGCTTCGAGCCTTGAGCTTGGGGCCCTCGGCCCCTTGCACCCCGGGCGATACCATTCTGAGAAGGGGGTGATGCCAGGGATGTCGCCACACCGGTAGCGCTGGTATTGTGAGGCGCCCCGCCAACAGGATCTTTAACGCACTGTTTGTAATGCACGCACAGAACAGGGCTGCGCGCTTTACTCACCCGTACCCTGTGCAGTGCATGCTTACTGGAGTGTACATTACTGAAGCGGCTTAATGACTATGTCAAATGGTTGGATGGTGTTTTCTTAGGCGAATGATTGAAACATAAGGAAAGTGTGCGCCGCTAAAATTAAGAGAGGCATGACAGACCTAAGGCACTGCTGTATTACCGTACGGTTTACGTTTCGCTATTTCGGTATTCGTAATAACGCACTGCGACGATCGAAAACGTTTAAACTGGCTGTGTTACTCGACGAAATAGGTAATGTTATGATCGAAAGTGACGCCTATTTGAATTACACCGTTGCGTGCCTGCTGCGGACTTTATGGATTGACAGTTCACGCCTGGAGGTATACACTTATCCTTTGTGAAATACCAAGTAATTCTTTGCGTCGCCGCGAGGAGCGCTGCGCGCACGTTCACTAACCTCTTCTCCCATGGTGAGGTTATCGCGGCGCAAGCTCGAGCTGGCGCCGTGCCAGAGTTTCCCCTCCTGTGTATTCTTTCTCTGTGGCTCGAACCTTTTTATCTACGTAGCCTGGTTATCTAGCGACGGGCATTCACTTCGGCTCTGAATATCCGGCTCCTCCTTATTCGATGGAGGCAGCGCGGTAGACTTCGGTTGTTCAGCTCTTCTCCACTCTGAGAGAATCGTCACTCACGTTTACTGATTTCGGCCACATTTGCTCTTCAAATAAAGCGGCAAAATCGGCTCACCACTCAGCGACAAATGCTTAAAAGGAACCAATCACTCGCAAGAATTGATGGAACCGGCTTATTGCACTGAATAATTTTGATTTGTTGTGGTGCTCTTTTGTTTTCGCTATACAAAAAAAAACAAAAAAACATGCAGACTCCCTATATGCTTTCAAAATTGTTGTTCATGTTTCAGACTATGTAGCCTTTTAGAATACGTGTCATCGTAACAAAAAAAAAACCCTGCTGATAACCACGCACTGCGGCAATCGAGACGACGTAATGCGAATGAGCTAGCGAGGAGCTGTACACACCCTATTGCTTGGCTTAGACGCAAACCAAGGAATGCATGTCGCGACATCGTTGACTATCGAATGTTTTTATGCATTTATGCATGTACATTGTTGTATATGTCAAGCTAATCAAACGTATGTTAAATACAAAGCATTTCTTCGCAACCCCAAGGCACGTTGAGCGCATCTATCTATCTATCTATCTATCTATCTATCTATCTATCTATCTATCTATCTATCTATTAGATGCGAAGTAGCTTAAGGCGGAGCTGAATCCGGTGGTGGTGGTGGTGTGCGGCGTGACCGCCCTTACTGCGCATGCGCATACCTTCCCCACACACCTCTCCACTCCCCCTCACCAATCCCCCTGTCCTCCACCCTCTCCCCTTTCCCATCTCCACTCACCCTCTCCCCTTCCCCACTCCCCTTGCCCTCTCCCATTCCCCTCTCCACTTCCCCTCTCCCCTCCCCCTTTCCACTCTTCCTCTGAAACGCGGGCTAGACCAATGCCACCTAGAAAAAAAATTAAGGCCTGCTCACTGCCGCCGTGACGTCACGCGTCTTGACCGAGCGAACGAACGCGCGGGAGACAGTGAAACCATTGCCACTATAGTCTCCTATGAAATGATAAAGCGTTCGCGGCTAGTTTTACATGCGTAACAGCTTTATTTTGCCTTTTGCGTCGAGATTGGCGCTGGCTTAAGGAATGTGTTACGCTTTAGAGCCTTCGGTGATTGGTCTGCAAGCGACTTATTGCACTTAAAAGTAAGAAAAGATTGTGCGCTATCGAAAATGTGATCGATTTATCAATGCGAAGGTTGATGGCCCCGAAAAGTGACGAAATAAATAAGGCAAGTTTGATTCATACTTCATTCTTTATTTACACATACACACACGCACACACGTCACACTGACCATAAGATGCGCAGAAACTGTTCCTATTTATTTGGTAAACTGAGAAAAATTGTCGGCACTGCGTCCAGAGGTCCAGAGTCAGCCGAGTAGCCCACATAGGAGCTACTACTGTCCTGCCGGTTCTTGGATCGGTGTACTTGGTAGTCGTCCTTAATTGTTCTGGCTTGAAATCGAGCTCACACACCTGAAAACCATTTAAGAAAGCGGTTTATCACAGGCTTCCCGCTCCACTGAGATACTAATTCGCTCAGTTACAAAACAACAAATTCTATGAGGTGTCTACAGGCATCCCAATTCGGCTGACTTGCAGCAATACACATATCAAGGAAACAAATTAGGCGAAGGTGCTGGCAAGACTGGCGCATAATTATAATACCGCAGAAAGTGGTCGGAGCACCGGTCAGAAATACTATGTATACAAAACAGATGCACGAAGCCACGCACCGCCACTGCTTAGCGTTTCTCAGTCAAAAGAAGCCCGCGGTGCTACGCGCAAATATCAAAATGTTTACCGACCCTGAGGGAAAGAAACGCCTGTTCTGAGAATATACTGCCACGCGCGTTTATTGCTCAATTTTTATGAGTTCGGAGTGCGAGCAGCGGAATGCAAAAGGCATCTCTCGCACCGCTTGTGAAGTCGCTTGATTGGAGCATGAACGTGCGTCTACTTCGTTTCGCCGTCGTTTAGCAGCCCAGCTCACCGCGTCTCGGCAAGACGCGCTCGTCAAAAACGGAAAAACTATGCACTCTCTAGAGACGCTACATCATCGCGGGGGTGAGCGTCTGCGACGCTCAGCTAAATGTGCCTTATGTAAAGGCTTACGCTAACAAGTCAGAAGTGCACACGGCATTATTTTATCGAAATAACTGAACGTGTTAGAGGTGGTGCCTTTAAAACATCTCAAATGTAAGTAGCATAGACTACACATACCTTTGAATCACGGAGAGAATGCATATCGATGTCATTCCAATGAACGGCACGCTCTCATTTCTCTTTTTGGTCGCCTTCGGAGAATGAAACCACTGGAACCTTCGGTACATCGCCAATATCGGCGACACTTGGGCCCACAGCACTGCTCCATTGGGAAAGCTTGCAGGTGTACAACATTCCGTGAACGAAGCACATCACATCACCACGCAGCACTTCACAAACGCAGACCACGGTCTTCAAGCAGACGCCAAAAGAAACACCAGTACACCACGGCAGGCTTCGTCAGGCTTAGCAATCCTGCTCTCTCGAACGGCGTGAGCATGCATGCGCACGTCTACTCGGCAGGAGACGCGGGCCAAAATGACTGACGTCAGAGGCCATGCCCGGAGTAGTGAGCAGGCCTGAAAATATTCTAGAGGGCGCTGGCTAGACAGGCCGAAATTCTCTCCTGCGCAACGCCGCGATGAGCTCGAGCGCATGCGCGTCCCCTCCGCTTCTCTCTCCTCTCCTACGCTGCCCCCCTCTCGCCCGCCTGTCGACCGCGTTCCCCGCTCGCCCTGTGAGAATTAACGGCCAGGCTAGATGGAAGACACGACGCGCTTAGCGTCCTTCTTTGCGTTCCACGACGCGAGGTCGTAGAATGCCCAACGAACGCCAGCGGAACGCGATCGCGCAAGTGATCCGGCTTCGCATCGGCTCATGGTCCCCTTTAGCGGGAGATGGTGTAATTTTCTATCTATCTATCTATCTATCTATCTATCTATCTATCTATCTATCTATCTATCTATCTATCTATCTATCTATCTATCTATCTATCTATCTATCTATCTATCTATTTACGTCTGTGTGCTCTCGTGATCTCCTCCTTAGCTCATTGTAGAGCAAAATTGGTGTGGGAGGGTAAGAGGCTTTCACGAATATGACTGTCTGGTCATGACATGAATAACGTGAAAATCCTCACGCAAGCCAATTCCTCCAGACACGTGTGGCACAAATCCGTATACCACAGGCCGCGGTATTCAGGCATGCGCCACAGGTGATTGACGGTTTATATCTACCCGATAGCGGCGAGAACAGACACTGGTAAATTAACGGTGAGAGCGTTAAGAAAACCCGACATCGGCAGCATTGACTCGACGAAGGCAAAAAAAAACATGGTTGATGCATCCGTCATAGGAATCGGAATAACACAAAAGCCTGCCCTTACACAAGTAACTGAATGTTTACTGTAAATTGATATAAGAGAGTTTGCACAATGTATATTGATGTCTGGCAGCTGTAGCACCGTTTAACGTCGATGTACCCACTTTGATGATTCGTGGTACATCTCCATCCCGACGACTAACGTCCATGCTAAATGATTAAACAAACCCTTGTGGTAGCTGTAGTAGTTAACGATGAAAGCGTAATCAGGGACGAGGTGTGATAGCCAGAAAAGCGTCGCATATTGGACGCAGAACTTGGTCGCCATATCGCGGTATGTTAAAATGTGATTGAACACCACGGGTGGACTAGAGGAAACGCAAAGCGTGTAGTGCCGCACCGGTAGCCCGGCCGCGATTTTTCTCGCGGCGAGCGCGGGAGCGGGGAACGCGGTGTTACAGCCAGGTGAGGCAGGCGCGCGCTCGCTCCTTCCCTTACGGCCTCAGCAGCCGCCGGGAGTACAATGGAACTTTTTCTATACAGTCACGACGGCGCGCTCCGCGTGAAGGCGTCGCGAGCCAACCGCCCAAAGCGCGTTTCGCCGCATGCGCTTCGTGTTGTAAACCAGCTGTGCCTGGCCAATTTCTCGTGCTAATTACTTCTTTCGGTTGTAGCAAGCGGTGAAGGAAGTACAGGTGCGTGTGGGGACAGTCTGCCTTTCTCGACACTCGGCAATAGAAGACGCACACGCAGCGCTACTAGCAACAATAATATTTTTTAAGATCCGACCACCTTATATTCGATGGAGGCGAAAATGCCTGAGGCCCGTGTGCTTAGATTTAGGTGCAGGTTAGAGAACCCCAGCTGCCACAGCAGTGCATTTTTGGTGGGCCACGCATATTTACAACGTCACAGAGGGGATTACCCATCTAACCTGGAAAATATGAATGTAATGCGTGCAGTGCAAGTATTCTCGCTCCAAGTCATTGGCGCACTGAAACATCTGCGAAACTTTAGGGGCAACTCTATTGTTCTATTCAAGGATGCAGCATCCACGATCAACTTCATGAAAGCCATAAAGAGATGGTTCGACATTCACAACACTACGTACAGTGGAAAGGACTACAAACTTCCCATCTCAAATCAGGACGATAGCCGATTGCTGTGGCTGGAAAATGAATTTTCAGGCTACATTAACCGCATCCAGGATTCTTCTGTCACCGCTGGCGTTGGAAACTTTACAGACGAGACGTACACTGCCCTGCTTTTCACCACAAAGTCCACAGTGGAGACAGTCCGATTTCTTCTGAGAAAAGGAGTAAACTATGTGCTCACGAAGAAATTTAACAGTGATCCTATAGAGGCATTGTTTGGAAAATTGAGGGCAATGTGCGGGGGCAATGACGCGCTAGATGCAAGAGCCGTCACAGCTGCTTTGACCCACATTGTCAAGGAAAAGGCGCTACCTCCAAAGACATGGGCATTCGCGACGAAAACATTGAAGAAGCGGCGGTGTCTATTCCGGAAGATGTTATTGAGGAACTTGAAGCTCTGCGAGAACCTCCTCGCAAACCACCGAACTCTGTTGCCTATTCAGGCTTGGTGTATGTAGGTGGTTACATTGCCAAACTCATCACTGATGTCGGTTGCGAAACATGCGCCATGCTAGTGACGACAAACAAAACGAGCAGTCCTTTGTATCATCTTCTCCGTCAGCAAGAAGCCTATGATCTACACTGCCCAAAGCCGGAGTTACTATCAATGCTGGACACAATTGTGACGTTCTTCGAGAAAGCAGTCAAATATCTTCCTCGAACGAAAATCCTCGAGACTCTGCAATTGACTGTTGAGCCATACCTTGAAGATTCGCCACTTCTGGACTGTCCGGAACGTGTGGACAAGAGTCACGCGAGAGTGCTGGCTCATATTATTTCTGAGAAGTTTCTCCGGATTCTTCTTATTAACTACACAAAAAAGTTAACAGATCAGAATGACAGGCCTTCCGGTTTTATTCACAAGCCCTCGCGGAAGCATATCAGGTTGTGACAGACTTGACTCCGTTAAACTGTGATTGTCATTACAGTGTTTTACCAGCAGTGATTTTTTTTCAGTTCTCCATGCGCATATTGTTGTAGGCGGTCCGCGAGAGGGCGACGCTATCCCATGAGACATATACCGACGTTGAGCACGTTTTCTTAGAGGGACACATGCGAAGGTGCAGTCGAATCGGGCTCGCGGTTTTGTTTTGGCCGCTACAGGAAGCAGGTGATTTTCGTGTGTCCGTTAAAAATGGAAAAAGAGCAATATCGGTCGGCGATTCTATCCTTGTTTTTGGAAGGGAAATCGCGCAGCGAGATCAAAGAGCGACTGGATGCCGTCTAAGGTGAGTCTTCTCCTTCGATGGCAACCGTCAAAAATTGGTTCAACGAGTTTAAACTTGGTCGCACGTCGGTTTTTGATGATCCTCGCCCAGGGGCCCCGCAAACGGCTACCACGGACGATAACGCGGCAAAAATCCACGACCTCGTATTGGCAGACCACCGACTGAAGGTGCGCGAGATAGCTGAGACAGTAGGCATCCCAAAAGACCGCGTGGGTCATATGCTTCATGAAAATTTGGGCATGAGAAAGCTATCGGCGCGATGTGTGCCGCGTTTCCTCACTCCGGACAACAAGCGCGTCCGTGAGACCACTTCAGAGCAGTGTTTGAAGCTGTTTAAGCGTAATCCGAAGGAGTTCCTGCGTCGTTTTGTGACCGTCGACGAAACATGCATCCACTGGTACACACCAGAGACCAAAGAACAGTCGAAACAGTGGACTGCACCCGGAGAACCTGCTCCGAAGAAGGCGAAGACTGTCGCATCGGCCGGAAAGGTGATGGCCACCATTTTCTGGGATTCTCAAGGTGTGATCTTCGTCGACTACCTTGAGAAGGGCAAAACGGTGACAGGACCCTACTACGCCGAATTACTGGGCCGATTCGACGTCGAATTGCAGAAAAAACGGCCACATTTGGTGAAGAAAAAGGTGCTCTTCCACCATGACACCGCGCCAGCTCACACCAGCGCCGTCGCCACGGCAAAGTTGGTCGAACTGGGCTACGAAGTGGTGCCCCATCCAGCGTATTCTCCAGATTTGGCTCCGAGTGATTTCTTCTGGTTTCCCAACCTGAAAAATTCACTCGCCGGACAAAAATTTGAGTCGAATGAAGAAGTTATCTCCGCCACAGAAGCCTACTTTGCAGCTCAGGAGAAAACGTATTTTTCTGACGGGATCAAAATGTTGGAGGATCGCTGGGTCAAGTCTATAGAGTTGAAAGGGGACTATGTTGAGAAATAAATCGACACCATTCCAAAACTTTCGTTTTTTCTTTTGAAGGCTAAGTACTTATCGGACCGCCCTCGTAGTACGAAGGAAAACATTCCGTTTCCCATTGAAAGGATTCTCTGAAAGTTTTTTATATTTCCTCTTCATCTGCAGCGTGGCCGTCCCCGTTAAGCAGTGACTTTCACTTTTTAACACGAAAGTGTTTTATGCCGGGGTCCACCAAGTACATCCGTCACGGATATGACGTTCATAAAATGGACGCCAACGGGTAAGAAAGAAAAAAAACAAGAAAAAGATACCCCGCTGGGAATCGAACCCACTACGTTGCGGCCGCGACGGCAAGCGCCCGACGCACTACCGACTAAGCTAACTCGGGAAATGCTAGACACGGCGCGAACGCGTCTTATATCGTTCACACATTCTCTTTCACGGCGCGCGGAGCGGGGCGGTGCCGCCGTCTGTGAGATGTGAAAAGAAGTAATGCTTCACGCTCGACACTTACTAGCGCTTACTCCGAGATTGCACGCGATATCGGAGGTCATGGTTAAAGCGTCTCGATACCAGAGCGGTAGACTGGCCGCGCTGGCGTCGCCGAGGCACCCTTGACGCAGTTACGTTCTTTGCCTTTGGCTTCGTGTTAGCGTGCGTCGGCTCATCGGAGTAGTGCAGCTCCCACGTGCACCAACGAGATTTCTCCGCCGCCGACCGCTTCAATTGCGAGAGCACCGACTAACAAAACTGCTGCAATATGCGTTGCAGAAAGCACGCGAGTTCGACGTGCGAATGTCGTGCCTTGGTGGAGCGAGAGCAGCGCCTGCGAGACAGAGGCCAGCGGAACGCACGCGTTTGCGGCTCAGGCTACGAACCTCTATCTCCCGTGTTGCTGAAGCGCAGTGTGTGTTATGTATGCATGAGCACAGGCGTCGGCTACCCTTTACTAGAAAGCGCACACCGTGCCGTTTCTCTCCTTAACTGACGACGCTTTGAAGAAGTGCATACCGGGTACCAATGTTGATTATGAGCTTGTTGATATCATTCTTACGCGGGATTCACGATTCGCTATGTCCAAATATATGTTCACACCGTCAGCTACCACAACGGTTCAATCATGATCATGGGCGTTAGTCGTCGCGATATAGACATGCTGTCAACATGGGTGCATCCACGTCAAACGGTGCTATAGCTGCCAAACACGAATAGACATTGTACAAGGTCTCATATATCACTACACAATAAACAGTACTTTTGTGAAGACACGTGTCACTTTCGTGTTATACCGATTCCTATGACAGAGGGATCAGCCATGTTTTTTGAAGTATTTGTTTCAATATTAAAGCACGAATTAAGATGCCTCCAACAAAAAATGTGCAATTTTGTTATTTTCAAGTACAGCGATGGCCGGCCAATACATTTAAAATAAACATTTCCTAAACCATCAATAAACCGTTTCCTCAACCAAACGCAATGTTCATGCTCTTACTTATTCTCGAAGTTACAGAAACCTAAAAAAAAAAACAAGGCTGTGTTATAACCGCGTCGATTCTTTGCCGAGCAACAGAAGCGTGCTTATGAGCGGCCTGCGCCACCACTTCTGTAAAGCGGAATTTACCAGAGTCATCATATATACTTGCTACCATGTTTCTATCGCATTGGTACCATGAATACCATACAGAGTAACTTCAGAAAGCGCCACGGTAAGTCGGAAGCCGAGCACTCCCTGCGCGCGCTAGCCTCCGCAACGGCCGCGAGTGAGTCAGGGAGCAGTTGGCTCGGAGCGCCCCCACGAAATTGCGGCCATAGGTAGCAACAGCCCCCCGTGCGCAGGCCGTAAAGGAAGGAGCGAGCGCGCGCCTCCAGACCGGCCGTGGTGAGGCATCCGGCGTTGTCCGCGCGCCTCTCCGCTCTCACTCCCTCTCCCATAGCAACAGCTGCGGGCGCGCGCGCTTATCCACGCCCCTAGCCACCGGAGCAGGTGGTGCGCGCGGAGTAGCGGAGTGTGAGTGGAGAGGAGAAGCGCGCTCTGGCGTGTGAGGGCGCTCGCATCGTGGGAGCTTGGCGGAGCCAATGCCTATACCTGGCGACAACTTTCTGTGGCAGCACAGCCAAGGCTACGCAACCGAACCACGCACTTTTTTACTCCGCTTCTGTATGTAGTCCGCGAACGCTACCTTTTGTAGAATACGTAGCATAAAAGAAAATATAAAAAGAAAAGAAATAGGTATTACGTTCAAGATTGCTTGCGCTGAAAGTAAGAATTGTAATCCCGTAAAGGATTTGCGATTTTTGCTCTTTCGAGTTTTCAGGTTTCTGGTGTTCGTTTCACGTTTTCCGTCCCCACTAAACAACGATGGCGTTGCTCGGCTGCAACAGGTGCACATCGAAGCTTGCAAGTGAGCATAAGCGCGTGTTCGTTAGGTGATCTGTGTTCATCGACCAGAAAGAAACGAAGACAGCGCTGCGTTGTGAATTATTTTGTTGATTTGTCCATACTATCACCGAGAAAGTGGTGTGCAAGTGACACCACCATCGCAAGTGGGTCTCATCGCGATAGCTTCCTTGACGTTGACGACGGCGACCTGCAAGTCTTCAGCAAGAAGAGCCGCTTGAAAGCAAAACTGCGATTGGAAACAGTACGTAAAATAAGTGGCCCATTTCATGAAATGCGTTGCATACATGGTCGGTATTTCGGTTGCCTACTATTACTGATACAGACGTCGCGCCCAACCTCCTTGGTCGCGCCGACGATTGCGTCTAACACCGTGCCCGTCGGCGTCTACGGCGGTAGGTGTTTTGGCGTTTTGAATGAGAGCGATTTACGGTGTCAAAATCACCCATGCACAGCTTTGACTCGGCAACAGACGCGTTCATGACTATTAAGGCTCGTTCACACCGGCGACTAGCACTGGTCGCGCGACCGTTTGCGACTGGCGACCAAAATGCGACTGAAAACGACCGCTGTTCACACCGGCAGAGGCTGCATGCGAGCGACCGGAAGTCGCAAACCCAGAGAGTCACGTCCGGATCTCGTTATCAGCGAGAACTTTGGAGACCGCCGCCAGTCAGCTGATCGCCGCCAACTGAGCGCGCCGGGTTTATTGTTTTCTTTGGGCGTCATGGACTACGATTCCAGTGAAGAAGAAGAGATCGTCACTGTGCTGATGTGCTCAGCCATCGTGTCAGCGCTGGCAGAGCGGAAGCCTTCAAAGAAGAAGAGGCGGTGGTGGGTGCGACCGTCCCTTCGCTCGCGAGAGGTTGCTGGCCACGCAAGCCGCCTGCTTCCCGACCTGCGCTCGCACGACGAAGAATATTTCCGAGAGTAAGTTTCTCGTTGTTTTGCGTCCCTGTAAGCTAGTGCGTAATCCATTTTCTCTTTTTTTGATGTTTAGCTTCCTGCGAATGCCGCCAAGAACTTTTGACACATTGCTAGAGCTGCTGCGTCCCGCCATCTCGAAGCAAGACACTAACTACCGGCCTGCAATTTCGGCGCACGATCGCCTGGCCATGACCATTAGGTAAGACCTTGTGGTCTGAAGAATAATATGCTGCGACTTGTGGATACGCGTCGCTTGTAAGCAAGTTTGCTTGAGTGGAATGAGGTGTTAGTGCATGTTTGACGTAGGTGACCTCGGTGGTGCAGTCGTTACGGTGGTCAGCTGTTGACCCGAAGGTCGCGGATTCGATCCCGGCAGCAGCGATCGCACTTAGGTGGAGGCCAAATGCTAGAGGGACATGTTAGCGCGTTGTCAGCGCACGTACAGGGGCTCCAAAAGTTAAACGGAGCACGCGAGATGTAGTCAAGCTACGCAAAAGTGAATGCCAGCGCGCTCCATCAGAGAAGTGGTTCATTATTTTGTATACGGAAATGATGGCACTATCGTCTGGCACATTTCCGCATAAAAATGAAGAAACGCTTCTCTGATGGAGCGTGCTGACATTCACTTTTGCATAGCTTGACCACAGCTCGCGTGTTCCGTTTAACTTTTGGAGCACCTTGTACGCTCAAGAATCCCAGGTGGTCTAAATTTTCGAAACCCTCCATTTTGGCTTTCCGCATAATCAGTACGTGATTTCCGCGCGTAAAGCGCCAGAAAATGTTATCATGCGCTACACAAAGGCATGATGTTCGTCCTTTTAGTGTGGACCTAGAGAAAGTGTGCACATACCAGTTGTGAACCTTTCAGTTCCCATTTTCTGTTTTCCTGACGTGCAGATACTATGTAACGCGCAATTGCCTATTATAACAGGAATCATTTGAAGCAGATAGTTACTACAATGAAAGTAGCGTGTGCAAGGATGCAGGCATTAAATTCACGACAAATCACTTTCCTGCTTGAGGCACTCAAAGAATACCGATACCAGAAATATTTTTCAAAATGGGGGCGGGAGGGCGTTCAACCACCCACCCTTTATGTATGTGTGTGCGTGTGTGTCTGCGCGTGCTTGCACATGTACACATGAGAAATTTAAAAAAAAAACATGGGGAGAGTTTAACCCCCCCTTGCTACATCAATGCTTGTGTTCTGTTAAATTGGCAGTGACGCAACGTATTGCAGGCAGCAGTGCACCGTGTAAGAGTTATTTTAAACAATAGTCTACAGCGATGTGTGTCGCAAGAAATAGATTCACCTTGCAGCTACAACTTTTCAGAAATGCATCCCTTGCACATTGCTACGAGCATGTGTTGGAAGCCCTTTTTGAACTTGACTAGGAATGTGAGCGCATACGCTAATCCCTGAAGAGTCTGATATATGCTTATGATTCCACAAAATGTGTATAACTGAAGCACGCATGTATTTATACGTGATATAAGTGAAGCACTTGTTTCATAGTAGTACACACAGGAATATTCACTGCATATGCAGCTGCTTGCAGAACGCGCAAGCAGTGCGCTGAGAAAGCAGTAAATGTTAAGTGACCAGTCACATGTAAAGTGAAATAATTTGTGAAGGTACCTGACTTAATAAAGAATGCTATCTCAGAAAGGATTGCCATCATAAGGGCTGAGCAGTGCACCTAACACATGCCAATTTCAGTGTATTGATTTCCTTAATGCTGTATCTTATTGCCTTGACAGGTTTCTGGCCACAGGCGAGACGCAGAGGGACGTGGCCTTTAACTTTCTTGCAGGAAGGTCCACAGTCAGCTCTGTAGTGGCGGAGGTTACTCAGGCCCTTTGGCTTGTACTCGAGCCACTGTACCTCCAGCACCCTTCAACGGCAGATGAGTGGATGAAGGTATGCCATGCTTGTTTTTCCAGCAGGCTTGTAGCAGCCAAACAAGACACATTGCTTGCTTGTACTGCTTTGTGTGGCGTAATTAAAATGTAGTTAGGACATTACCAAATAGGCACAGGCTTCACGACACTACCTTCAGGCACTGCGTAATAGATTGGTCCTTAAAGACATGAAACGGCTATTTGAGCAATTTGTGTGCGCATTCATCAGACAAGTTCTCAAGTGTTCATAGTGAAGGCTGTCCACAGACAATAGCAGCTTTACTGGAAAACTTGATCCAACACTACTTAAAGGTAACCCAGTCATCAGAGGAGTGTGTGACGTGAGATTTGCTCTTATCGTTTTCCACATTTTTTCACATAGCTGATGTGTGAAATAAGATTAGAATGAATGTGTATGCATGTAAAAATGCATTACAAGCCCCATCAGCCTAGGTTAACTGAACTACGCCGTGGCAAAACACTGGAAACACTGCTTCACTGAAATGATAAAATTTATGTCAACTCAACTGGGAATGATGCAATTCCGTTTTGCGCCTCCTAACCCTGGCCCTCTCAACACACTGGAACACATGAGGATGGTCGCTATTCCAGATTAATAACACCCGTGGTTTTATGTTCATTCGCACTGAATAAGTTATATGTTTTGAAATAAATATTCCATTTCAGTAGCAATTGCAGGCTGCCTGTCAGAGTTCATTATGAACTGTCATGCAACCTCTTCGGCGTAGTATGAGTGTCGTAATCTCTGTCATAATTACAATGTTCATATTGACGTTGAAGTCCCCTGAAGGTATTAGTCGAGAGAGACTCACTTTTGGCTACAAATGCAAGAGCACAGTATGTATGCATGTCGGGGAGTGGTTTTAGTATTTGAGGCAACCAAATGTAAATTTTAAAGCATTCGCCACTTTATATAGAGCATTTGATTTCCTCTATTGCTGCAGATATCACAGGGGTTTCACGAGAGGTGGAATGTCCCTCACTGCCTTGGAGCGATTGACGGAAAGCACGTGACCATAGAGTGCCCTGCTAACTCCGGGTCCGTGGACTTCAATTACAAACGGTCCTTCAGCAAGTCGCTGCTTGCTGTGTGTGATGCCCAATACAGGTGATTCTGGGTTTTCGCTTTGCAATGTGTGCTTGGATCAACATTTTAAGCTATCGCAGTTAGTTTGCAATTTATGTTTGCATTTTCATTAATTTAGAGACTCTCACAAAGTGGCAAGTGATATGCAACAAAGTGTGTGACGTGTATAACTTGCCATGGCCATGTGTACACGAGTGTACACAGCACAGCACAAGGGTACACAGCAATCCACCCTTCAGAAGGATGGACTGCTAGGCGATTTGGTAACTCACTGGAGATCGATGGTGCGCAAAAGAAGAATAGTGTTTGTGTTCTCTTGCACACCACTCAACTAACAATGAGTGATTATTGTATGCAATGATGGTTCGTTCCCAAAATACATTCTTTGTAGAAACAGCTGGTTTCAGTGCACTGAGTATTCGTGGCCTTTGGTTACATACTTGATTCAAAGTCTTAGTGAAACACTATTTTTCACCCAGGTTCATATACGTGGAAGTTGGGCACCCTGGAAGCGAGAGTGATGGCGGGATTTTCTCTCGCTCCACTCTTCAAAAGAATGTTTTGCTGGGGGCACTGGGCTTGCCGCCAATGAGTCCTGTTGGCAACGAGGGTCCTCTCCCATATTTCTTCGTTGGTGATGAGGCCTTCCCGCTGAAGGAGTACATGATGCGGCCCTACCCAAGACGGAGTAAGTTAAGAGTGTAGGAATGAAATGCTTAGATCTTTTCAGTTTATGTAAAGGAGCTGTGCAGGAAATATGCTACTGTAATCCCTGCCGTTGTGGCTTGCGACGCAGCATAGGTGGCTGAAGATCTCAATATCTGTGTTCGCTCTTTTGTAAAAGGCAGCATAAGCTGTCAGGCTTACAGCAGTGCTTATACACATATTAATTGCAATAGAATGTTCAGCTGCTGCTTATGGACAATAAGGATGATGGTCGTTATAAGTGAATGGAATTTTATAACTACGAACATGCACAAAGGAGGAGGGTTGAGGATGCCACACTGGAAAACAAAGCTTATTACAAGCACTCTAGTCTGCACTCGGAACGGAAAATGAAACAGATGCACACAGACATAATATATTTTGGCATAGAGAATGCCTTTGTCTTTTAAAACGTGCATTTCTCTGATGAATAGGGGTGCAGCCGAAATTTTGCGTTTGTGCGGGGGTAACTTGCTGGCCCTTTCCCCAAACGTGTTTGTTTCTGTTCATATAAATCTACATACACAAATTATGAATAATTTCGAAGAATTTAACTACCACCAACTCTAACCCTCAGGCTACAGGTTCAGAAGAGCCAGGGTAGGGGCCAGTTGGTTGTACATAGTGTAAGCATTTTGTGCGCTACAAGGAAATAAAGTTAACGTAGAGAGTTGCCCCATGTTGTTCTCTCTGCGTCGATTTTGTTTCCTTGTAGCCCGCAAAAAGTTCGCACTAGAGCTTCAGCTGATTAACGTTACAAGTACTCCATGCCATACATACACAAACATCCTCATTATGGCAGAAAGGTATGCCAGAAATTTCGAAAGCCCAACACACATTTTCTATGGAACATCATCAAAAAGGAAGCAGGTTGCAGTGTACTGTAGGTCACACATGCCCTTTCAGTGTTTGTTTGCAATTAACAGAGACACGCAATGACCAGTAAGATGGAAGGCATACCTTTTTATAGAAAGAAATCCTATATGCCTAATTGACTTGTTTAGGAATTCTTAGCAGTAAATGTCATTGGATGCATGCTGCCATGTAGTAAAGTGAAAAGAAACTACAATGGGCTTGCACTGTGCTTTTACACACATACACATATTCTGTTGCCATCTCATGTTAACCATACAATGAAATTGTGACACTTGAGCTGTCTGCAGAAATGTAGAAACTGCAATTTGTGGGGAAAAAATGTCGGGACACTCCTCTCCTGATTGGATACCTTGGTGTTGTGCAAAAATGTCACATGCATAGGTGCAAATACAGCACATTAGTGGTCAGCCTTCAGTACTTACTCGTGAGACGTTGTCAGAACAGTAACAAGAAAAATGTTTCAATAGCCAATAATACATATTATAATACAATAAACTTCATATTTACATATTCATATTTACAAACTTCATATTTACATGCGGAAAAACCGGCAAAGCTCAATACAGTGAGAAAGAAGGAAGGCACATTGAAACACACACACTGGCGGCAGCGTGTGCTTGAATGTGCCTTCTTCTCTCGTCATTTTGAGTTTCGCTGATTTTTCTCTATCTAAATAGCTAATGAGATTTATCGAGGTCTTTCAAAGTGCCCTAGAGTAACGCCTATGATGGCAAGTTAGCTTTACTTGATCAAACTTGAGACAGTGCATGGCTGACCGCATTTTTCATTTGTAATTAATAGTGATAGCTCTACTTGAAAGAAGACTTGTGCAGGTTGTTTTTGTTACAGTGCTCAGTGTTGTCCTTTTCAGCACTCCATGACGACGACAGCAAGGCCCACGAGCGCCGCGTCTTCAATTACAGAATGACCAGGGCACGCCGCGTCATTGAGGATACCTTTGGTATCCTGGCACAAAGGTGGAGGATGCTGCGACGACCCATTAAGGCGAAAGAAGGCAACATAAAGGCATACATTGGAGCGTGCATAGTGTTGCACAACTTTCTTCTTAAAGAGTCCGCAGCCGCCTCCGCCGCCTATTGCCCGCCTGGTGCCACAGACAGCGAGGACTGGGAAGGCCGCCTTTCACCTGGAAGTTGGAGGGACGAGGAAGCAGTCGGTGGAGCGCTCTTGCCACCGAGACCTACCGGCTGCAATGCTGCGAGGTACGCTTTGATTCTATGTACTGACTGATGCCATGCAGTGGCACGCATACCTCTGCCTTTAGAATTGACACATGTGTGATATGAATATGTTTCATTTGGTGTTATCATATGGGACATGGAACTATCTCTGAAACCGTGCTCCGACAGTAGGTTTTGTGTACAAGCTCAAGGTCAACACACGTGAAAAAGTGCAGCTCTGCACTGACGTTTTTCAAACGCAATTTTTAAAAGAAAACATGTACAACAATGAAAACTTCGTGTATGACAACTTGTCCGTGTTGCTGACAAACTAGTGAATTCTTACTACTTCAAATTTTAAGTTTCAGTAGTTGATAGTTTATTACAACTACCAGACTAGAAAGCCAAGGAAAGCGTAGGGGAGCAATTACAATGTAAATGTGAAGAAAGTACAATGGTGAAAAAATAACTTGCCTCTGGCAGGGTGAACCTACGACGTTCCAATGTCGCATCCTATGTTCTACCAACTGAGCTACAGTGGCAGTTACCCACCAGCATACTTTAAAGGACATTTATGGGCACAGGTTTGGTCCCTGCCAGCGGCAAGTTATGCTTACGTCTACTTTGCTTGCTTCACATTTACATCGTAATTACTACAACAACATCCTGTATACTTTCCTTAGCTTTCTTGTGTGTCAGATCTAATTAGTGCTGTGTCTAACAAAGAAAAACGAGCCCTTAAGATTCCCCTGCTATCCTTTTTTAGATGAAAGTGTGTTACCAAAGAAACAATGGGAGAACGTAGACCACAACTTCGTTCTGAAATAGCATGCACAGCCATGCGCCATGTTCCCCCCCATTTGGGGGCGCAGGTATCACCGCACTACCACCCCACCGACTGCGGATACAAAAATGAAAATGTAGCAATGACGCGCTTCCCACAACATCCTGCCTGTGGGCCCCAGCTTCCGGGGGGTAAAAATAGGAAGCAAACAACTCTTGGAATGCAACATCAGTGGTCCTCGACCACTATTAGCAGCAAAAACAGCCTTGGCCATAACCTTGTATTTTTAATGATGACACAGGTACGACTGAGTGAAGGTGTGGGGCAGACTTGTCGTCCCCCTGAGATGATTAGTGGGAGAAGGCGCCTCCCTTGCCCCCCACTTGTGCATGCCTATGGTTGCATGTCAGTGTAATGAATGTCTGCATTACTATAAAATGTATGCACTGAAGGAATTTAGTGAAATGTACACACAATGGCTAAAGAAAATGATTTCGTTGTAATCTACACTCCTTGTAACGTTTGGATGTGTAACAAAGCAATTCCTTGTTTGCATGGAGTTTCTCATGTCATTGCTGAACACACATCCTTTTTGCAATCCTTCTTTCTCGCCCAATATGTGGGGTACCAAAGTGGACGTATTGTAGTGAAGGCATTTCATTTCTTCTCCATTCTATCCGTTGCTGAGCAGTGAACATCTAGTAAAATGAGAAACACATGTATAGGGTAACAGTGCTCTGAAAAGTGTACAACAGTGGCTTTGTTTGAAAGGGAACAGCTGCCGAGCTTTGACATAAATATAAGTTGACATTTCGAAAGTTGTGCTAATCAGCAAAAATGCATTCCACCACAAACTGTGAAGATACCGTAGAAAACGCACAAGAAAGGTAACGCTCATTATTACATCAAAAGCTAGGCAGACTTTGGCAGTATAGTGTCATGGTTACGGCACTAAACTCCAACTATATGTTGGGTTTGGAAGGTTAGCGTGCTTCTCTTGCAGTGTGTGACCTCCATCATGATCCTGCTGCATTAAATGAGGCCATTATGCCTTGCAGGTATGCGAAGCAAGTGCGAGACAAACTGGCGCACCACTTCGTCACAGACGGTCAAGTTCCCTGGCAAGACAAAGTGGTGAACAGCGCTTGAAGTATACAAGTTCAAGGTGTGTTGTAAATGCATTTTATTGCTTATAGAACTTCTCGTACATGGCCTCTTTTTGAGCAAACCACATAACAACAAGAGAAAAGTCACACCAGTGCAACAACAGATTAATCTTGTAACAAAAACTATTCATCTACAAATATATGCATAAAACACATACATGATTCATTTTAAAATACACACATGTGACTTATTGCATCTTTATCTCTTCAGTTATCACAGAAATTGCCTTAAAGTAGGAATTAAACGTGCAAGCACACGACAAAGAAAGCACGAGGGCAAGCCACCTTTCTTCTCCTCGTCCCATGTTTGAGCTGTCAGTGCCTTCTTTGAGGCATGTGTGAACTGGGCCGTCTTTTGCCACTTGTTCAGATGAATTCCGTCAAACGTCACAGTGTCATCATATGCAAATGCATATAGTTTGAAGAGAATCCCTCAAATCTACTTGACGCATATAAAATCGATTGTGAACCTTGGTTTGGAACAAACCTTGTAACTTAGATTTCTTATGATGACATCATGATGGCTAACAGGTCAATTAAATGTAGTGGAGACAAAGTGGACAGCAAAAGAACAATTATGCCACCCATGTGCAACATGCATGGATGTTATTGTGATATGTCCTAATGACATTATGGTGCTTGCAAGGAATGTGTCCAAGTGACATTTACAAAATCATACCACCACCAGGAGTGCACTCCAACTCGATGGCATTTAAAAACAATGCTGCTCACAATGCTAGATATGGTTGACAATGCTAGATATGGTTACACTAACTGGCCTATGAACATTCATAATGAACGTTTCTTTTTGTAACCTAAAAGTTGCCTTCGCAATGAGCAGTAGACAAGCTTGTCTTAAAATTCTAAGAACGTGGGCACAAATCTTCAAAAGAACTCTTCTCTTAGTAACATGCATGCCACTTTCCTACTTATAAACATGTCAAGTGCATTTACTGCACCTCCACTTTATAGTCAGCTGATTCCACACGTACGAACATTCTTGCACTTGACTCATGAGTATGTATCACACTGTAATTACAGGTAAAAGTTTCACTAACAGCCCCAAACTTTATGCAAGTTTCGCAACACTAAAAAGAGAAAAACCACCATTGTTTTTTTTTATGTTCATCTTGACGCACTGGTACACCAGAAAAATTCTCTCACACGTCCGAAGCTTTCACAAATTAACGCAATACAAAGTGGCAAAAATGGTGCCTTCCACATTACACAAATTACTTCACTGTTTATAGGGTATTGCGATAGTCGTCATCATTGTCCACTGCAGGACAAAGGCCTCTCCCAGTGATCTGCAATTTACCCTGAATTGAGTGAGCTCATTACATTTAATGCTTGCAAATATATCAGCTTGATTACCCCCATAAACTATTCTGCACTCCTCTTTATTGTTTCCTACACTTTGGTATACATTCTGTCGCTCTCACTAACCATCTGAGATCTTTTGTGTGCATTGCTACTATTACTACTATTACAGTGTCACCACCTTCCACGTTCTTAGTTTACGTACATTTCATCTACGAAATCATGGATGAGATATACAACCTTTGACTTAGAAATCACTACTCTCATCTGCAAATACAGTAGACTTATTAAACGAAACCTGAAGGGACCAGGAAAATGTGATCCGTTTAACAGGAGTTTTGTCCACTGAGAAATGCACGGGGGTGCAGAATTCGATTGTAATACCAATCGGCCAAAAGACAGTTGTTCATTTAAGCAGCGATTTGTTTATGATATTTCCGTTTAATGAGAATCTACTGTGTAAGCATATGTTTCAGATTATTAATGATAATTGTGCTTACAAGTGTTGTTACATTTTTTTTATTCAAGTACCCTAAGGCCTAAGCAGGTATTACATAGGGGAGTTACAATGAATCGTTTTCAGTTACAGAGCACACATTCGAACAGGTAAGACCAGAACACAATAACAAAAAAAGAAAATGTAATACATGTAAGCGAACTGGTAGCTCAGCAACAGAGCACATATTTAGTCGGAACAAGAAGTAATACGAATAATACAAATGTATATATACCCATACGCATATACATACATACATCTCCATATGCGCATACAATTTCATAATAGTACAATCGTGCTCCAGCTAATACGGCGCGAATAAATGAAAGCAAAGCACCACAATAAAGAAAAAAGTAAAAAAAAAGAAAAGCAAGAAGAAAAACTCTTCGGAACTAATTGTTAACATACATGTAAACTTTACTGTGTACAACGAATGGATGCACAGACGCATAATTCATTTACATGGCAATAAACTTTGAGCTTCGTTCAGAAATCTTCTAGAGCGTCTCTCATAATCATATCATGGTTTTGGGACGTTAAACCCCAGATATTATTATTAAGAAATCTTCTAGAGAGGAAGCGATGTCTGTAGGTAACTTAAGAGGGGGGATTTACTTAAAAAGTTCGTGCGTGCAAAAAAGTTTGTACGTGTCATACTTGTGTTAAACGTAACCATTAAACGGGAGTAGTGGATTGAATTTCAAGCAAAACTACAGCTTCCCCTGTACACGAAATAAAGTAGGTGTTATATGAGCCCTTCAAGTTTCTACATTGCTTCAACGCAAACTGACTTCTGCCTCGTACAGCATCACTTCAACTGCATGCATGATGTCTTGCGCAACCTGCACTGGTAGCTCTCTGAGGCGGGCATCGGTACGTAGCGCCCAAAAACCTATACTATCTTTTTGATGACACCCCTGTTCTCCCTGATGTGTTCTAGGTGCTCCATGCACGCCTGTGCAACAGCCTCCTGGCTTGTGCTCTCTCCTGCAATGCTGTACAGGAAGTGTGATCTGTGATTCATTCGTATGAATGCTGCAGTTGCACTATTACTTGATAAAGCATTGTGTTTTGTAGCATGTGTTGGGTTGTAAGAAAAATTTCTGCAAGTTCATCCTCAAGTACTTATGGAATATCTCACCGAGCACCCTCACAGCCCCTCTGCCGCCTTGACGTTCGTGACCTGCAGTGAATTATACATACTGCTGAAATGTGCAGAAACGGAGCCTTTTCAGAGGAATTTTAATTGGGATCTCGCGCCAGGAGAACGTAAAACACATTGCTTACACACCGCTTCAAGGGTGGCTGTTCTGCTGAGGTGGTTGCCGTGACGTCACTGCAACAGAAACCACTTCTACAATAGAACTTACGCAGCATTACAATTGCATGGAGCAGAATCTGTTGCAGAAACAACAGGCATATTTTCCAAATATACAAGCACATCAAGGAAGTTACAAAATGTGTTAATCAGACGTAATAGGATGACTTGAAATGGGCTGTGTTTGTGAATAATTAGTAGAATTCACAGATTTCTTTACTCATTGCTGCAGGGGTCCACAACGGTTTCCTCAGTCGTGTCCTCGGAGGTTTCGGGGTCCACTGCATGACTTGGCCCTGGCGCTGAACTGCAGTGATGACAACTCTTTTCCATGTATTTGACAACGCTAGTGGTACATGCACTGTTAGCATTCTTTGCATCAGGTGTGTGTTACGTGCAGCTGCAAACACGAGTGCACTCAAGGGGTTATTACCATTACACCAAGTCTTTTGCATTACTTCTTTTGATAACATGACTGTATGAATGATGTGCAGAAGCACAAGTTCGATGTTTTTATTATGTTGGTCATCATACACTATGTATGGACTTAAATGTGAACATCTGCAACAGAGATCTCACTGGCTGCATGCATCAAATTTATGCAGTCATTCTGAAATGGCTGTATAAACGTTGGGTCTGATCAAAAACTGTGTGTGGTGTCAGTTACGCTTCTTGAATACATGCTGCGTGTCTTAGTGAGCATCATTTCACTGGTACAGATGCATTAATGCTTAAGATTATTTGCCTCGCTTGTAATGCAACCAACTCTGGGCCTGCACTGGTTTATAACTGGACACTTGTTAAGAACACAACGACGTGCATGTGTTTCCTATGTGTGCAGAAAATGCATGGTTCACTTGAGAAAACGCGTGTTGGGGCTAGTTGCTAATGCATATTTTTTCTTTTTCAAAAATATCTAGCGTTGACCAATAACCAGATTCACACAAACGCAGCACCTGTCCCGTCATGTCTTCCTGTGTACTTCTGTGCAATGTTTAGTTCTATATTTCTTTTTGAAAATGCAGTGGCTGGGGCGAGCTAACGGATTGCAAAACACCTTTAAACCATGCTTATGTTTGTGATAATTTTACACTATAAAACCACCACAAAATGGAAAGTCACACTTAGAAGTCCGAGGCCATGCGTGCTTAACTGCCAGGACAGGTGCATGCTCATTGTGCCATAAATTTTTGTACATGCTCACCTCTCGTTACCTTCATCTGCAGTGATGTGTCTGCTGCAAGAAAAGATGCACTGCGTAAGTCTCTCAGTGCTTGTGCATACATTTTCGAATACTTTTTACTGTTTTGCTTCAATGTAAGTGCACTTATGCTGCATTCTTTGTAATGTATATGTGCAATGCCTTGCTATGAACGGCCTCATGGACACATTGAAGGTAAACCTGCCATCTCCCCTCCAGCTTTTTAGATTTTGCACTTTCCCTCATTGGGTTACTAAGACCTATGGCAAGCACAGAAATACATGCAGTGCTCTCTTCAGCAGTCGCACGCGTAAACCCTATTTTGTGAAGTTGTCCACCTGCCACTTGTACGTTGTGCTATGTTTTTGCGTTATTTTCATGCATTATGTATTTTGCGTTATTTTCATGCATTGTGTTGCGGAAACTGAAACATGCAATCCTCTGTTCAATGAAGGGTGAGCTTTGTTCATTACCTTTGGTCAGTCTCACTCATGTTGCACAGTACCCTGAAAGAATGATGCACAGAGTTAACACTTTGCTGCTGTACCCCCAATTGTTCTGCATCAAAATACTATGTTGTCGCCACATTCATGATCACATGCATGTCCACTGTGAATGAGTTCTTGCGACCAGTGTATTTATGTGCATTTATATGTGTGTGTGTGTGTATTTGTGTATTCATTCCAGTCACATGAAAAGGTACATTTAGCCTTACAGTACTTGATTGTCAAGAAACATTGAAACTTACACCACAGGCTCAGACTCAACTTCGGTGAGTTCGAGCATGGCTTCAAAATGGGGCCATTTTATGGTAGGAATGTCGGCTGCTCCGGCTCCGCTTCGCTGTTTGTCACGTACCTCCTGCTGTTTTCTTTTAAAGATGTCTCGCAGATTCTTGAACCGTTTCTCAACGAGAATGCCTGAAAATAAAGCACGTGCTACAATGATGCCTTGTGCACACTCTCTCACTGTTGGAATTTTCGACAGTATCACTGCAGAGTTATGAACTATTTTTTGACCAGAACATTTAAGAGATGTGGCTTCAGTTGCAGCACCCTGGAAATCTGAATATTGGGCATGCAAATCAACCACATGCCATCTCAACTAATAGTAATGGTTGGCGTTTAACATCCCAAAACCACGACATGATTGAGAGACGCCGCAGTGGAAAGCTCCATAAATTTCACCCACCTAGGGTTCTTTACTGTGCACCTAAATCTACGTACCATCACGGCTGACGCAATGAAGTACACTGAGAGCTACGTGATGTACAGTGTTCTTGGTGTTAAGGGTGTCTGCCAGGCTGTTCTAACGGAGAGGCTGTTTATGCTGTCGGCAACTAGTGTTCTGTCGTAAAAAAAACTCATCTTCATGAACCGGCATGTAATCCATTCATTATCTTCACAGTGAAGCTGTTTAAACTTGTTCTCCATTGTGCAAAACTCCTCAGGTGGGTATGTGTCGCAGGTACTGCGCAAGCCCCACTACCGTGTACAGCAGGAGCGAGTGTGTGTCGTCAAACAAAAAAGAACGCGTAAAAAAGCGGAAAAGAAAGAAAAAATGTAAAGAGAGAGAGAGAGAGCAAGATGAGAAATTTTGAGAGAAACAAAGGGAACACAAACATGAAAAGATAGAAGCACATAGATACAGACACGAGAAATTGATTTTAAAAAGCACAGTAAGATCATAAAAGAAAAACAAGAAACGAGAGAGAAAGAAGCACAGAGTGAAAAAATCACAGGGAAGAAAGAGGAATAAAGATGCAAGGATCCAGAGAGAGAAAGAAATAAGTATACAGATAGAATAATCAGAAGAAAGGGGAAAAAATGTGAGAAACAGGGGCCCTTCCCACAGCTGCGCTTCCCCTTCAGCCTTGGCACGACCAGTGCAATACTGCCATATTTTTTTTTTCCGATTGCACACGCCTTGGCCTCAAGAGCCTGCCCGACTCACAAATCGTGACACCTTGCAAGTGCTAATAAACATGTTTTGCATGTCTTAATTACAAGCACTTTCATGGAGTGCTCACGGAAATATGAGAGGCACATTGTACACAAGCTCTGCACACAACAGAAGCTACAATTGCATCCTCTTTTAAAAATGTACACCTGCAAGTGGGTAGCCAGAATATGCTAGCGCGGGCCAAGCGTACCCTCCTCCCTTCCCCCCCTCTCCTCCCACTGAAACAACAGACTCGACACGCCGTCGACGACCACTTGATATTACGCATTGCAAAGGCTGCACTCCCGCAAAAGCACACATTGCCTTGGCTAGATGAGAACGCAATATCACAGCAGGAAAGATGCGCGAGGCAAATGAGGAACCGCGAGCAACATTTCGTACGTCGGAACCTTTGTGAAGACGCTATGTAGCATACAATAATCTTTAGAATGCTGCATTTTCACGACAGCGACGGTTATCACGGCGCCGTTTCAGTACGTCAACAATATGCAAGGCGACATACGAAGTTCACGTAGTACGTCTGCGCATCCGTTGTTACTAACTTTTGTATTCTTAAAAATACTGTGCTTCCGTACTTTCACATCAACCATGCAATGTGCTGTCACGTAGGTTTCGATGTTGCGGGCACACAGAAGTCGCGAGAATGAACGTGCACAACGACCGCGATCGCATTCATCACAATCAACACACCATTAAAAATCAAATTTGCAAACTAACCATGTCGCTTAGCAGTACAATACCGATCTTGCTCTCTTTTCTCTCTATTACTTGAAACACCAGCCACGAACTACACCAACCGTTTCTGGTTGTCTATCAATTCAAACACGAAATTTTGGTACTTACGCGACATGCCGAACATCTTTCCGATCTCAGCCCATGCTTGGTCCTTCTTCGTGCGGTCTTTGAAGCACGGGTGCCGCTTGTCGTATATGAAGGGGTACATTTTGATCGCGTTTATCAAAAGTTCGGCAGAGTACTCCGCGGTGGCCATGGTGGCACAGAGGAACGCACTCGTTTGTATCTGGCGGCAGTGGGCCAGCGCAATAAAAACTAAAAAAGAAAGCAATGAGCCGGATGTAAAGAAATGCTGACGTCACTTCTGGCTTCGCTGATTGGTTCTAGCCGTTCTGCGACTGCAGTCGCGCGACTGAAAAATTGAGCAGCGAGCGACTGAGCCAAAGCAGTCGCTTTGCGACCAAAACGGCCATTTGAGACCGTTTGCGACCAGTCGCTTTGCGACTAACCTAGTCGCGCGACCGTTGCTAGTCGCCGGTGTGAACCAGCCTTTATGCGACTGACAGCGTGATTTTCAATTTGCAAAAAAGCATTCTTGACCACGGGAGTAAGGAACGCGTTTCACCCGTTTGTATAATCGCACACGTGAGACGCCCGCTCCTGACTGGTCGTGGCCAAGATTTCAGCTGCCTTTCGATGCCTTCGCGTCCCCTGACAAAATAACGTGAGCGTCTCCAACAAGTTGTAGCGTCTCCAAATGTAGGAAAACGACGATGTCGACCCTGTGTGCACCGAAATTCAGAAAATGGCTTGTTACCTTTGCGTAAGATTTGCAATTGCACAGTTACTGCCGGGCTGTGGCTTGTTTTTTTTCTTTGAAAAGTAAACCAACCGCTTTAATAAAGCTGATTCCTGCGTTCCTTCGCAATACAAAATATTCTATCGCTTTGACAAAAATAAATGTAAACAATACTAAACGGTGCTCGCTTTGCACGTGGACTTGAACCGCTAGCACGTTAGCGTTATATAATTTGATTTGCAGAAGAGTTCAGCAACGATTCCAGGTATTTGTGCTGCATGCTTAAGTATATCAAGTCATGTGCTAGATTTCGACTACATCTGTGAGTAAACTATCTGCATAAATTCTCAAATGACATCATGAGCCATGAATGCTCGTATGGAAACGCACATGTTGTATGCGCTCGCGAAACCAAAACCGAAATCGCCCGCGAACGGACTACTTGGCGTAGCACACATGTGCAGAAGCTCCGCCCACGTAGCTTTGGCTGTGCTGCCACAGAAAGTTGTCGCCAGGTATAGAGAGCGCTGGCGGAGCTCCCGCTTGTGTGGAGAGAGTGTAGGAGAGGGTAGGTGCAGTGCTTCGCCGCTCGTTCTCTGGCCGTTCGCTCTCTCTCCTCCCTGCGCCAACCCCTCAATGCAGTGCGTTTGAAACTCGTTTGTAGCGTTTGTGCTGCCTTGGCACAGCCTGAAAACAGCGCGTTCTAAACGCGTTTGTGCTGCATGAAGATGGTGCCAACATCCCTGAGGTGATTACGAACGCACGTAGGAAGCGTTCGTTGAAAGAGGCGCCCAAAAGGGAGACAGCGCGTCGATGTGTCCAGCTTTACGCCATTAAAATTACTACGCCATGTACTCTCGGCGCAAAAATGCATTCGCATTTCCTCACGATTCCCTTCGGGGAGGTGGGGGCATTTTTTTTGTTTGGATTAGCATTATAGTGTACTAGAATAATTTCCTAGTGACGCGTCCAGGAGGGAGGGACAATAGGCCTGTTGAAGCAAACGCCAGAAGAGGCCACTGGTGGCGTTGCTGCGCCTTCTTCTAGCCGCGAAGCCGGTCCGGCTGGTTTGGGCCGTTTCAGACGCGCTTTGCGGGCTGCTTGCTTCGTGCGTCTGCCGTGCAGTACTTGTGAAAAAAAAACGGTGGAGGACTTGTTTTTGTTTTTTGTTTTTCTATGACGCTTTCATGTACGATGCTGAAAAGAAAAACGAGGTCTTGTTGCTCCCGTGAAATGGTGTAAGGAAACGCCGGAATAATTTTGTTTAGCTGCGGTTCTGCAACCGACTACAAAGTACAAAAATTTATCACCATCAACATGCGTCCGTCGAGGCCGTTATTTAATTGTACGCCTTCTGGCATAGCAACGCAGCGCAGATGTTGCTGTGCACTTTTGTGCTGTTTGTGACCGGCACGTGATTTAAATGTGATAGATGTTGCGCCATAGAAGAAACACAGGCCCACATATGCTGGTTTGTGCAAGTATTATAAAAGCTGCGAATGCATACTGCTGAGCGATGCCCCAAACTGCAATGAATCCGCCGGTCTGCAGCCTTTACGCTAGCAGACGACATTGTCGATACCAATGTGTTGACGTGGTTTTCAGAAACTTTTCACACTATACTACAGTAAGCGCAGTCTTTTGTGCAGCAATGAAACAATCCGGCGCATAAGGAACGCCTACAAACGTGCACAACGTCAAACGCACCGGGAGACAGCTGTCGGTCTACTAGAAAAAGGCGCAGCGGCGGCACCTGGTGGCGTCCACAAAACGGGCACGCGCGCTCCTTCCCGGACGCGTCACGTGGAATTTATTCTAGTACACTATAAAGTGTGATGATATGAGCGAGGCCGACGCTTTTACGACGCTAGGGCTAAGGTTGCCACCTCGCGGTGTGTTAATTCATTGACAAACTTGAACTTCTATTGAAAACGCGCCGAATGGGACGGACGTGTAACGCGTTGCAGGTGCTAATCGCGGGGGCCACAGTAATGACGAATAACTTTACCGCTCCCAGAGGGCGACACCACCCCGCCGTACGGGTCAGTGGTAGATATAAAAGCGCGTTTGTAAAGCCTCTAGAATCTGTGACCGTGGCGCAGTGGATAGCGTTACGGGCATCTGTTGTTGCGGATCGAGCGGTCGTGGGTTCGATGCCCGTTGACCGAACTTTTTTTTTCTTTGCCATCTGATTGTGCACCTTTTTTCGATGTCATTTCCGTGACGGAAATGCGTCACTGAAGTCTTGGTGGACCCCGGCATAAAGCATGCACTTTCGTCTTAAAATAAAAATCAGGATCCTAGGAGGAACCGAAGCCAAGCATTGTGCGTGGAAGTCAGGTACACTAGCATAGAGGGCCAGCGAAATCAGTTTTCGTTTTTAGGTATCTTCCGGACCAATCCAGTGTTTCTATATTGTGGCGGCCTCTTAAAGTGGTGTTTCAGCTGGCTACGTGCTCTTCGCAACACTTCCTCGTGCCGGAGAATGTACTCGTAAATGTTGTCGCACTTCACGCGGGTGTTCAGCTAGAGTGGCTGAAGGCTCTCGCGCATTGTATGAAATGCAGGGACAGTCCCGTAAAGTCCGGGACGGTTGGCAACCCTAATGGCATGCCACTTCTGTACATCATGTATTATAGCACTCAGTATGAGCTACACGATGCGAGCGCGTGGCCGAGCGCTCTGTAAGGTTGTACAGTGGCGCCGATCATGGCATATTTTCGAGTTATCGGGAGAGCTTGGCCGCTCGTGCGAGCGCGCATCGCCCCCACTTGCTTGCTTTCACCCTCGAAGTTGTGATTTTCTAAGCTGATACCACCGCAGGGCAAGACGAGGGTGAGGGTGACAGCAAGTGGAGGCGATGCGCGCGCGCAGGAACAGTCAAACACTCTCCCGATAACTCGAAAATATGCCATATTCGGCGCCACTGTACAACCTTGCAGAGCACTCGACCACGCGCTCCCGTGATGTAGCCCATACTGAGCGCGATAGTACATTGTTCCATGTGCATCATGACGTGCATGACAGCCAAGACGTAATTTTTGTGTTGTGACCTGAGATTGATGTTCTTATACACTCATAATTTGCCATGCCAGCTTCTGTGCATCTCAAGTTGAGGAAGCGGCCGAGAGAGCACCAATACCGTGTCATCATTATCATGACGTACACTCTTGCAATTTTTAAACAATATCAAGCAAGCGCTGAGCACGGGATATGGTAGCTTTTAATATTCTCGTAAAGCACCGGGATCTGCCGACGATGCGCAAACGCCCAAAACACCCTGAACTGCGAGCGCCGTCTGATACACTGTTTCCTTCAACAGAAATTTGAGTAATCCTTCAGTAAACAGCGTCGTACAACCCAGAACGTCGCAGAAATGATGAATATTACACGCATGCGTGCTATGCCACGCCAAGTGCAACTCTCCTCGACTTGCCTAGGCAGATTCACTTTCTGGTGAGTTATCCGCTGTGTTTTAGTTACTTCTTATGAAAACGCCTTTCACAGACAATTACTTCAAGCCATGAAGATCCTCGAGATGTCGACAGGCGCCCACGGCTATATAGGCGCTCACTGACTTTTTTATCATTTTTCTTTTTTTGTGCAATTTATTTAGTTATGCTCGCTTTCACGAAGAAAGAATATTATCATATATCAGCGCGCCCAAGTTGATCTTGAAAATATTACAGTTCGATTTTTGTATTCTCTTCTGGTCACTGAGGCCGCTAAGAAGTATTGATTAAGGCACAGTTTTGTCGTAGCAAATAACACTTACTTTAGCGCCCTCAACGCTTTGTATGAGAACTGAATATGAAGAAAACCTCCAGCAGAAGCGACAACCTGCGAAAGACGACGCGGCAGGAAGCCGTAGAGTGCTGGAACAATGTCAGGATCAGCGTCAAGGGCCTGCAGTTCTTCTTCAGTGGCACACCACAGTTCCTCAGAACTTGCCCAGTGCAGCTGCTTCTATGACAGATTGGATTTCATGATGCCCCAAACGTTTTTAAATGCGAAGCATTTCTTAGCGAACCTCTGGCACTTTGAGCGTTTCTATCTACGTATCTATCTATCTATCTAGCCGCCTACGTCTGGGTGCTCTCATGATCGCCTCCTTAACTTGGTGTAGACCAAAATTTGCATGGGAGTGTAAGATGATTTGACTAATATGATGGCCGGGTCATGACATGAATAACTTTAAAATCCTGTCGCGTACGTCGTCAAACCCTTTCCACTAGACACGTGTGGCACATACCCGTTTACCACGGGCCGCGGTGTACGGGTATGCGCCACAGTGATTGACAGTTTATATCTACCCAGGAACGGCGAGAACAGACATTGGTAACTTAAATGCTAGAGCGTTAAGGAAAACCAACATCGGCAGCGTTGACTCCAACCAATGGAAAGAATGAAATTAGGATCCCAGCAGGAATCGAACCCAAGCATTCTGCGTGGCGATCAGGTATTCTACCACTGAGCCACGCCAGGTCTATAAACTGGTTTGGAAAACAGCCTACGCAGGCGTGATATCGGTGCAACGTCAATTGTAGTTGTGGCGCTGGCTATCTAATTTTACAAGAAAGCAATAAACACTACAAGATGCTCCTACGATGTGTACTCCTACGATACAGGCCTCATATCAGATTAACGTCTGTAGTTCCAGTGTTGGCTCCGCTTTTATAGCAGTCTAATAAACGTTACGTTTGTATTTTTATGACTCAGCAAACTATATTGAAGCATTGCTCGACCCTGGAGGAATACATTAACGAAAGTTACATATGATATCCACATCACCGCACCGTAAATTGCACTTCGTCCACCAGAACGACGCCGTGTCCTCTTCATTTCTCACGAGGCTGGGCGATCGCCTCATGCTGACCGAGGATGATGCCAGATTGATTGACAGCCGCCTTGTACTAGGCTACGTAGGCCACATACGCCCAGGTAGTCTACGAATACGACAAACACCTTCCACTGATGTTGGTCTACGTAGCACTATCCAGGCCTACCAGCCTTGACGGCCTATACCTCACCAACGCGAAGGGTGGCTTCAGGTTCCGACATGTCGCCGGCTCTGTTGACAGGCAATTTGTCGACGAAATGACCGAGGCATCCACGAATTCCAACAGCTCTACTATACCACATACTTCACTACACATGGACCCCTGGTCACCACGATCACGACCGGATCCCATAACAAGTCATGACCAGCTGCTGGTGCTCACTGATCACGGTGATCATGCCCTTGTTCAAGAACTGTCAAGAACGTCTTGCACACATGCACACGGGTTCGTGAACCGTGCGTGCGTTCTCGGGACACGTATAAGCATTACATATCAGCTTACCGCTTCTGGTGTTGGTAAGACCCACGTTGCCATTGGCAGCGTTACCAAAGCGTAAATAACTCGTTATATAACACATATGTGGCTCTTCAACATATATATGTGTGCGTATAAAATTTATGCAAATCTTTAGCGTCATTTTTAACGTGTCGTTCAGTAAACAAAAGTTACGCCACAGCCGCATGCTTCGCATAACATCGACTCCCATGGTGCGTAGGATCCGCCGAATTTTTATTGTAATAATATATCATTCTAATGGTGGCCAATCTAGTGTCATGACGCCAAGTTCTTCCAGGTGCGCTCGCACGGCACGCGCCCTGTGCGTGGGTGACAAGTCATGTTGAAGCCACTCGTAGCCGGCTGAAAAAGGACCACAGAGGGAAGGATAACTTGATTTATATATACATGCTTCACTGCACATTTGTTCTTCAATCCTTCCAAGACCATCCTTGGTTACCACGCCCCAACCATTCAGGTTCTTGCGCCCACTGGCCCTCACTTCCTGAATGTAGAAGGGGTCGTGTCTGGAAAACATCAGAGCAGTTACTTCGATAAAGAATGGTAGTATTTCTCGATGCTTGTGCCTATGGACCTCATTTAAGGGACAGACCACTATAAACGTACTGTGAGAGGGATAAAAGAAGTACGAAAGTTACGTCTCATAAAGAGCTCATGAGGTCCGGTTGGTACACCTTCTGCTTTTGGCTCCACTGGGTGCAAAACGTAGACTCGTCCGTGAAAACCACATTTTTCCAGTCATCGGCAGGCCAGTTAAGATGGGCTTGAGCAAACGGGAGTCTTTTTTGTTTACGCCTCATTGGAAAGCATTGGCTTCTTGGCAGCACTTCGATCAAGAAGCCGTTGTCGCAAAAGTCCCGTACTTACGTCGAGGTCCACCGCATCTCTCACCTGACCAGCTGCCATGAGAGGATTCGCACTTGCCACAGCAACCAAGGCGCCGTCTTCTTCTTCGGTTGCTTTGCGGATACGATTTCGTGCTGTATCGCCATTGCGCCCCTCGTCTCTGAACGCCTGCAGGATTCAGATAGCGGTGGCTTGCGTTATGCCGAGCGTTTCTGGAATGTTCCTCTGTGTCGCCCCTTCCAGCGGCATAGTGGTCACTGTCTCTCCGACTGCTTTAGACACTCAAGGAGGCATATCTAACACCCAGCGTAAATGTTACTGCTGATTCGCATGACGTAAACATTATTTATACCTCATGCTGCGATCGCAACTCCTCCTTAGATTTTAGGCGGGCGCAATATTGTTAATTTCTTATCTAATCAAAGACGTTCTAGCCCGAAAATGTGCGCCAAGACAGGCATAAGTGGGCGTGTCTCGGCCTCCTCGACGCTGATGCTTTGCACCTGCCTGTGCATGGCATTACTAAAGAAAAAAATGTAAAGGACCGATAAAGCAGCAGAAAGTACCGGAATCAAATGGGCCTAGCAGAACAGCAGAGCCGAGGACACTTGCACTTGGCAGCGGATTGCGCGCACGCGCACACGCTTCAGCATTTCTGCGATGTGCTCCCTTGTACGGTGCTGTTGTAGGGCGCTGTTTTACTTAAAGATTACTTCAATATCTGTTCAACGAAACAGCCCATCAGGCGGCGCTCGCAGTTCAGGGTCTTTTGTGCGCTTGCGCATCTTCGGCAGACCTTGTTACTTTACGAGAATATTAAAACTACCATATACCGCGGTAAGCGCTCGCGTGATATTGTTTAAAAATTGCAAGGGAGTACATGACATGCATGCACGATTTTGTTTGTGACCTGTCATTTATATGCTCCATGAACCAGTGTCATGGAGTACCAATTTTGGTATATGTGAAGCCAGCGAAACGGCCACGAGAGCACAAAGTCGTAGGTGCTGGAAAGATAATATACAAATATATACGCATAAAATAAATTTGGTTCACTCAGAAACGCTCCGCAATTAAAACATTTTCGTCGTGCACCGATGAAATAGTGAAGCTGGTGGCGTTCGCTTCGTCAGGTTAAGGCAATTTCAATTTTTCATGTCCTTGCAAGTCTTTCAAATATGCTGTATCACTGCTCTGTATTAAAAATCTTTTTAGCTTTGAGGTGGTAGTATTGGCCGCGAGGCCCACCACTGGAAACGCCGGCGCCACCGACGGCGTGACGTGCTTGGCAGGATCACGTGGTTTCAGCGGCCGCGTCGGCTGCTTATAGAGCGCTGCCGCGTGCTTTGAAAACGAGTTTCAAGTCCCACATGCGCTGCGGTCTGTTCGGAGGTTTTCTCGCATTTACCGCTCAATTGAAACCTTAGTAATAAGTGACTGCCTCCGAAGGCGACCAACATGAGGCTCTACCGCTCGGTGCCGCAGTGCCGAGCTTACGCAACGGAAAACAGTGCCTGCACCGGTAACCGCGGGACAAGAAACTGCGTGAAGCATGGGTTGTGAAGCTAAGAACCGGCAAGTAGCCATCGGTTACGAGCCTTATGTGCAACAAGCACTGCGCGACGAAGACTTTCGCTACTGCGTCGGGGCTGCGATGTTCGGTGAGTAGCAGACAGCGCGCACCCAGACGAAGGCTCACGCGCGCTTCCCGCCGGCAAATGCTGCTTATCTGCCACAGGCTGGAAAAGGCGCTACCTTTTACCACGTG